>NW_010972898.1:5187261-5252850 GCF_000737465.1 Haliaeetus leucocephalus
TACTTTACAGCAGGTTGTTTGGGCACAGAACGTTGAAAACAGTCATTTTTCAACACACCACAATAAAAATTACAAATCCTTACAGTGGGTTTGAGGACAAGTCACTTACCTTCCCCTTTATAGACAGTATCTTATCTTAGAAGTTAGTAATATAATTCCATTACTTCTCAGATTGTCATGATACTGTGTGTTAAAAGAAATTTAATAACATTATGAGTATTTGTTTAAAACATTGCAGAAAATGTTTTTGTCATTCATCATGTACATCATAGTAGTCCTTTGCTTTGCAGAGTCCATGGTTCTATAACGTTAGATCTGACTTTTCCATTCCTCCTTCCTGTTTTCTGAACCAAAATACTAATGGTGAAAGATAAAAAAAGAATTCACAGCACTTAAGTTTTTAATAGGAAGAATCTAATAAAAAAAAATCTCTTCATCTGTTGATTGTGTCTACCTCTCTTTTGCTGATAAAATCAGTACTGTTAGAGCTACTGTTTGACTTTCGGTGTTTTATACAAAATCTACACTTCCATGTATTTTCTTATCTGGAGACTGAATAATCCATAGGCTGAATCAATTTTCATTACTGCTATTTGATCAAACTGATCTGATAAAGTGTGTTCCTCCTCAGTTCCTCTCTTCTGATATATTTACCTAGCCTTTTCTAACTCACATGTGAACTGGACATAGCACTTGTTTAATTTAAATTTCAGCAGACAAAATGAGCTTTAAAATTTAGGACACTTAGCAATGGATGTCCAACAGTTGGGCAGCAGTTTAGTACATTTCAAACAAATGAGGATAGGAAAAAAAAAAAATCTCTATTTCTGCAGTGCCAAAACTTCTTGTATTTTCTCTTCTTCAAATATTTTCACAGACTACGTAGGGAACTGTGGCAGGTACACCCTCCCTGATAGAGAACAAAATGTTTTTACTGAAAAGAACCCTTGAAGCCACAGTCTGGGGATCGAGCTGCCCAGCCCGCATAGTGACTGTGGTCACGTACACACTTCGGCTGGTGACAGCCACCATGTACACACTTCAGTCAAAAGGCAAGACTCTCAGCCAATGAAACAGTACAGTTGAAAGAAACTTCTTGACTATTGACCATACATGACCACAGGTCAGATTTGACAAGGTTACAAATGGAGCGCTGCCAGAGGGCAAATGGAGCCAGTCCTCCTCAGAGCAGTGGGGCTGCAGTCGGGGACTCTCCCCGCGGATCGGGACACATGGTAATGCCTGCAGGTTGAGAGCCCTCATCTTTTAGGTGAGTGATATGCACATCTTGGGTCATCATTTCTAAAGCTTAAGAATTCTTAAGTCGGTTGTGCAGTATTAATTTCCTCTTACATCACTGAAACTGTGGTTTACTAATGTTGTTGGAGTTTTAAATGATTTTGATTGAAGAATAAATTTTGTTGGGTTTAAGACCTGTTTAATTTGATTGTGTGATCCTCTGTGACAGAAGCACATTACAAAAGCTTAAGTGATGTCCTTACAGAAATGAAAACTGAAGGAGAGGATACAAATAATTTAACCTAAAACAAAAGAAAACAAAATCTTTAAACTTCTTTTGAAGTTCAGGTCTTAGGCTGAAAGACATCATGGGGAGAAGACAGATCTGCTGCCACTGGGTTAAATTAAAGTGCCTGTAAATTACATCACCTGGCTACACTTCTCTCCCACATCCTCATATTGAATGAAGATTCATTAGAGAATGTCAGCTTGACATGAATTTTACATGAATGAATTCTCCGCTAGTTAATTACAAGTAGAATCTAGTTCTTTATAGTTCCTGAGTAACAAAGAAATATATTACTACAGCTGCTCTGAAACATAAAAGCAGCATCATAAACTTATTACAGCTACAAGCTCAGCCCAGCCTGACCATTCTTCCAGGATGACTGCTAAGAGAGAGAGAGGTGAGGTGACAGTGAGAAAGAAGCTTTCTGAGAGACATCTTCATGGATTACATTGTCCACTGATTGAAATCAAACATTCTCAATGGAATATTTGAACTGTGTAGATTGGAAAATTCCTATGTCTATGCCTACCCTGTTGAAGCCATAGTAATGGAAATTTTGCTACCTCACGATTGGTGCCAGATTAGATTATGAAGAAATAAAAATGAAGACATTCCTGTCACAGTTGGCCATATCAACTAGAGGACAAAGAATTCATCAGAAAGTTTGTATTTGTTTGTAACTACAACCTAGAATGCTGCAGTGCAAAAACCTTTTTTTATCAGTGAGGTTCAGAGAGATGATAATTAGAAATATTTTTTTTTTTGCAGACGGATGTGATACACTAGTTTTCAGGGTTTTTGCATGGAAATATAGCCCTTACAAGTAATTCAGAAATACCTTTGAAATATTTCCTATTTTGACTCATTAGTATTCAGAACAAGTTTTCCTCTGATTAATCCTTGATGTAGAAAGTTAAGAAATGAAATATTAATACAATCCGGGGATGTACTATAACTGCAATTCATTTTTCCTAATTAGAAACTTAAGCATTTTTTATAATAAGCTGCATTTTCCTTATATTAGCTGGATTTCAAAAATAGCTACAGCAAGACCAGCAATATGGCAAAACAAAAAAGTGGGGAAGAATTATGAATAATCACTGTCCAAAGTATTTAAAATCAGAAAAAGGCAAAGAAGTGATGCACCAACCTGTAACATTCCTTTTAAAATACAGGGAAACAAACTTCACACAGTCATTCCTTTGCTCCCAGTATCTCTGTAAAAAAGACTTCGTATTCTGTAGAATAGCAAATTTGGGGTATATTTCAGAAGTGTAGGAAACAAATTCTAAAGCTAAGATTCCAGCTCCAGGTAGTAAAACCTGGTGTCTAGAAGGTAAAGACATGAGTGGAGCTTTATTACTTCATGACATAAAAATACATGGCATTTTATTTTATGTGGAAATACAATTTATCTCAAGAAGAATTTGTCACTGAATATTATTATTCCTGTATTATATTGTTATAACACGAAATGAATGCTATATAATATAATTTCATTTACAGTAATGGTTAAAGAAGGGCTGTCCTTCAGTAGACATTCTGGAACATCCACTGGAAACAGTTTCCTGTGGAGATGGGAACCTTATGATCACTGAATGCCTTTCCACAGTTTCCTGACCATGTCTCTTCCTTCCTTGGACACTGTCAATCTCAGTTTTAGAGTTAAACCCAGAAGGCAGACACTAATTTATTTCTGATTCCTTACGCTAAGCCAGTGAAAAGATCAAACCGCGGCAGTTCTCAAGAGGCTAAACTGCTACGTGCCTTTGGAACCAGGAAATCAAGCTGCCACTGACACTTGCAGAGTCTGCAATGGCAAGGAATTACTTAGATGTAACCAGTCTTCAAAGTTCTCAGAGACCCTAATGAAGAAAAAAATTATTGAAGTCATTGCCAACATAATGATAATCTGGGGAGAGGGAATTTCTCCACAAACCCTGCAATTGCTATGGTATGTGAAGAGAAATGCAATGGGAATACAATTCCATCTCCCACCTGAGCACCATGTCCTGAACCCACTACTCCACTCCCAGCTATTGCCAATCCCTGATGCTTCAGTAAAACAAACAAAAAAGCAAACACAAACCTACAGAAAACCTGAATAATAATGGCCAGGGATGCATCCATTTTTAGGGAAAAAAAAATCTTTCCTGAACAACATTGATTCCTTGAAAAACTAAGGGTTTTGTTTTTAAGAATGCTTTCCCTTTTTTTCTGATTATTTTTTTTAATTGAACCTAAATCAATGCTTCTTGAAAAATCTTGGAAGAGCTTGTTACCCTGCAGTCTCTGTGTAATTAGAGTTCTTGCCAATTTATAAAGATTCCACTGGAAGTAGAAAAATGTTATTGAATAGAAGTTTAACTGTATACTGCAGTAGCTTCCCTTGTTTCCTGGTCTAAGCACTCAAATGATCCAGAGTTCTTGAAGACACTTACCTTGGACTGAATAAAAGATTTTAGTCATGAGGAGCTTTAAATCAATAATTTTAACCTCCTCAAAAGACAATATATGTTGACTTATAAAACATTTTACATTGAGAAAAATCAAAACTAGTTTTAATTGTGAAAGTGTTAATGAAAGATTTCTTCCTCATAGTTTGTAAAGTTGAATTGATATTGATAAATTAATAGAGTGAAATACCAAAAAAAAAAAATAATTGTCTGTTGTGACTGCCTAAGGAGGGTGATAGGCATTCACAAAATCCTACACTTAAACTCTTAAACAAACTCGTTCCCCTCCATTAACAGCTGTAAACCTTCCTAATAAGCAATTAGCAGCATGGTTTGATAAGAAGAACAAAATATTGCATTGAAGTATCATCATTGTCATGTTAATGTAAATAGTGGTACAGTGGAGGGCACTTGGCAGAATTCCTTACTTCCGCAGTAGGTCTTTGAAAGGAGCATGGCCCATATTTATATTCCTATTCCATTTGAGGGAAGTTGTGCTGTTACACAAAATAGTTTTGTTTAATGAGGATGAAGATGTCAAAGAATGAAATACTGACAATATCATTGCTACCTCTTTTCTCATTTCACAGAATCTTCTCATTTTATCAACTTCTACTTTCTTACATGCCTGAAATTCAGGTTTCTTGCCATTAACTTTGGAAACCTGTTATTTTCTTTTTTTCTTTCTTTTTTTTTTTAAAAAAAACCACAAAACAACAAAGCTGCAAACCTTCCTTTCCCTCTTCTTTTGCCCGTGCTTCTAAGAATTCTTTTTTCAATTTTCTGTCTTATCTAACCTAGGGTTACCTTTAGTCACCTAAAGACATCCATTTGTCTGGGCTCTTGTTTCAGTCTGTGAGGGGAGACCAGTACTTCCAAAAGGCTATTCTTTCCTTTGTTACATATTTTTGTAAAGAGCCTTTGCAAGTAGTAATTTCTCTGTATTAAAATGGACCTAACCAATTAACTTAAACTTCAGCTGTGAGATAAAGTTGGGTGAGATGAACTCAAACTTCAAGATCCATTTGCCAATTATTGTTATGATGTTATTTCTGACTAGAACAATCTTGGCATCACAAATTAGCTTTCCCCTTTGCTCTAGTTCAAATTTGTCATTCTTTCATCTTTACCTTTCAGCAGCTGTCACCCTTTTCCAGTATGATAGCCACCTTACATTTTACCACATCACCAGGACAAAATAAAGCATGCTACTCAAGACTAAACACCTCAGATAGTGTTCTTGGCTCATTTGAGATTAACTGCAATGTGTAAGGGACATTCGTATACCTGAAAAATAACACAGAAAACTATCCCTCAGGTTTAAATCTTTCACGTATTTCTGTTTGTGATTAACTGTATTTAATACTGAGAATTGGCATCAAATGTACAATGCTAGCATACTTGAAGTAGAATTTGAAAGATACTCAGGCTATACATGAATTCAAAATAAGCTGAGTTTGTTAATACATCCCCTAATGTAGGTAAGAAAAGGAAGAAAAGAGAGAACTTCACTAAATTCAATTATCAACCTATACTTACAGCCAACAGGAGAGAAGGGGGGTTGTAATGCAAAAATAATGAAGAATTATTATCAATCAGCTAAATTATCTGTACACAAAGTGAGATACAGAATAATTCAAGGAGACATAGAAGTCATTAGATGTCAGATAGTTCTATCTCATTAGCACAATAAAAACTTAGTTTGATGTTTCACATCACTTGATCATCAGAGAGCAAGATCCATACATAATTGATAAAAACAGGGAAAAGCTAGAGATTAGGGCAAACACTTATGTCTAAAATTTTAAAATGCCAGTGGAATTGGAATTTGAAAAAACAGAGAAGAAATTACATTGCTTATATGGTAAAGTTTAAAAAAAGAAGGAACGAATGGATGCTAAAGTTGTTTAAATTATTTACACCCCAAAATACGTATGTGATATTCAGACATATGTTCCTATGCATTTCTGAAAAATCCTCAGGGCACTTTTTTGAATTTTAGCTCCATGTATGCTTTAAATTCTGATCTACTCAGTAATAAATGCAGCCAACAGGAATTATGAGAGAATGCTGTATTACCTAGTAGACAAGGTGGCAAATAATTTAGCCAGAGGAAAAGCCTCACTTGATCTTCTTGGTATCAAAGTTATTATTAGGAGCAGAAGAATAAAAGAATCTGGGTGCTGGTGATCAAAAGCTGTTGAATATAATGTAGAGACCTAATGGATACTTGGAGCAGCCAGATAATTCAGTGCGATGGTTGTAATAAAGGAAATATTAAATCCTATCTGAATCAAAGCTGTTTTCCCAACAATATATCGGGTAGAATAAAATAGATTACTTCATCAAAGGGAGGTAAGAGATACAAGTGGCCCTGTGTGGTTTTACAAGAGATATATGCCAAAAACTTTTTTACACAAAAATAATGCGCAGATTTTAGAATAATTGTGTGCAGCTTTTGGAACTAAAAACACCTCCCATTATCAGTTTCTATCTGTGAAGATACGACTTCATACTCCAAAGTCAAAATGTAATCAGTAATAGGGAGAATATTTTACTTTCACACATGTATTTACAGAGTAACTATTGACATGAGGCCTCTGTCACCCAGACTTAGCAAGAGAGTTAAGCAAGTTTGTTCAAAATATTTTTTATTTATTTAAAATATTTAAGATATTTTTATATTGAACTGGTGAGTACATTGAAAAACTTGTGGAAAAAACTTTTGGAAAAAACTCTAGTATGACCCAAGTTGGACCGTCATATTTTTTTAGATACTTGAAGCAATTTACAGCACAACTGAGTGTTGTAAAAGCAGTTCCAGTTTTAGGGGTCTTCACATCCAGAGTGATGGAATGCTTTGAAATCATCCTTATCATGTATTAGATTAAGGGAAAAACAAAGAAATCTATGCAGAATTCAAATACAAACAAGAAAAGATACTCATCTTTTTAAAGCAGATTAAAAGAAAAAATGAAGTAAAACAAACAAAAAAATTTTACATTTTAAATCAGATACAAGGTTCCTTTATTATTTAGCTGATAATCTGCTTTAACACTCAGCTAGCCATGAGTTTATCATTGTACAAACCTTACAAGACTAACTTCCTCAGCTTGCTTTTATGGAGTAGAATTTCCTTTAGACTATATATGCTTGTTTTTATGCCTCATCCTCTCTATTGTAAAGTATGGTGATATGACTGGTTATATTGTTGCAAGACATTAATAATAAGTAGTTACCATGATATTATATCTAGATATGTAGCTCCTAATGTACTGTTATTTTCGTATAGTGAAATATTCAATAACACCAGAACAATGATATATGCATGACGAGGTCATGGTCATAAATTATTTACATTTGGCAAGCCATATCATGAAGGGTTTTAAAGAAATATAATGCTATAGCAGGAACCCCAATAGTTTAAAAACAAGGTTTTAGCAGAGCACAGCACAGTATGATACCAGGGGCCCCAAGTATGTAAAAATAAATAAATAAATAAAAGAAACCACAAATAGAAATTACTGCTCAGTAAACAAATAAACAAATGCAACCCTGAGATACAGTTTTGACCCATCAACCAGTTTTAAGGTACAATTTGAATGTTTAGAATTTTGTCATAACGAATTGCTATATATTATTGTAGTATATTATAGTACAAGACTAATGAATGCAAAGACGTCTTATTTCAGAATGGGGTATGACCCAACCACTTAAACAAACTAGTAACATTACTAATACAGCTGGACATGAAATATTTCTGTCTACCTGGCCTAACTACATTCAAGTTCAACACTAAGCTTTTTCTTGGAATAAAAACTACAGTTCATATAATTTTTGCAAACTGATGACCACACATCAATGCTTGCAACTCATTTTTGGGTCCTCTTTGAAAACTAGTGTAATAATCAATCACAATGGGTTACTAATATGCACTATAAACCCCATACACTGCTTAGAAAATAAAAATTTAAAAATCCAACCTTAACTATATTAAATATCTGTATGGTTTGGAATCAGAAAAATAAGACACTGCTGGTTTTCAGTCTGTTTGGTATGGAAATCAATCTCTGAGTAAGAAAAAAATATTTGTTTGTAATTACAACAAGAATGCAGACATTTGAGTCAGTAGTACACAAATCAAAGCAAAGGCAAAAACAATTTCTATGTGTATAAATACTGCAACATGTTAATTACAAGTCAAATTATTTTTAATGTTTCTAAATTAAGCCTACAAAAATGAACAGGATGTCTTCGTTTCTCAATCTCAGCAATGAAACTGAAACAGAAAGCATTAAAAAGTATTTATCCAAATGCAGCAGATATTCTGATTTCTATGCTTTGGAAAATTAACTCAGACTAATTTCTGGGTCACAGAAACACATACTAATTCTAAGTTTAAACACATTTTAAACTAAATCAGAAGTAAAAAATCATTCTTTCTCTTCAATACCCATTTCAACAGATTAACTTATTTCATTTGCAGGTATTGTAGGTTGATTTTCTGGTTTATATCTTTTCTTCTGTGTTGTTTCTTTTCTTGTTAATTTCTCATAACTGTCCTTTAAAAAAACCCTTTATAAAGAAAAAAATCTGTTTCAAAAATCACAAATGCATGAAAATATATTTTCTGAGAATACTACAAAGCAAATACTTTCTGTACACTTTTTTTGAAACAATGGATTCTTCTAATCATTGCAATATGTATACAAATGTTCCAAGCACCATACTGGGTGAATATGAGTAGCAGTAGGCAAAAAAAATGTACGTATGAAGTGAACAGTACCCATAACGCAGTACTGTATCATTAATGCAAATACTCCTTTGTTATCTTTAACAGTAAACACCCAAAGGCTTGGGTTCCCTTCTGATTTTCTTAACATTGTTGTATAAAGATAAAGCAGGCTTTCACAAAAAATGGGATTCAGTTCCTTCTAGATGTCAATTCTCATATATCCATTGTAATTAGTATAGCTTAGCGCTTCAGCTCACTGTTAAAACCACCTATTTCTCTATTCAGATGCCCGCACAGAGCTTTCTAGTAATGTCTGGGATGGCATAAGGTATTCCCCCTGGCCTCTACCTGCTGCTTCAAGAGGATATTAGCCATGGGTCCTGTGCCATACCTATTATTCCACCTGAATGACTTTCTATACCCCGGGACGCTTCAGAGTGCACTAGCTGTATACTTTCAGGCAACTTAATCTTAGTAGTCAAGTAAGGTTTTAGGTATCATAAATCTAATCAAGATCTCTGGTTTCAGTAATGTATGTAAATAAATACTGCATGAAAATAGAATAGACCTCTGAGAAATCAGAGGTTTCATGAAAAGTTAATTTCTTACTTCCATACAACTGTATTTAGATTACGAGAGAAAAGGCAAGATCTCCACATATGTGGACCTATTTGGAGAGTTAGCTCACCTTCAGCACTGACTGAAACTCAAAGGCATCTCTCTTTCCAGTCAGTATCAAGGAGAAACACCACTTCAGTCTTCAGAATCTAGTTATAAGTAGCCTTGCTAGGTAAAAGCACTGAAAAAGGAAACCTATCTGGTGGCTGCTGGTGCACCACACACCATGATCCTAAAAAAAGAATCTGTAGTTCCATTGAAAAATATTTGATACATGCTGTTTTTCAAAGTTTACCTTTTTTCTACACCTTAAGTCATTTACCTGGGGAAGCGTAAAATAGATGTAGACCTTCAAGACATTTCACAGGGAAGGAAAAGGAAGTAAATGCATTTTAACCTCGTTGTTAAGGTATGGGCTGATGTATAGCAAAAAAAGACAAATTTAAGCATCTTTGAAAATATTCTGTTAATTGAACAGGTTGTCACACAGTGCTTTGTCCCGTAATCCTACCCTCAAAATTGTCCAGATAGGACATCACTTGGGCCTATCTGACTATGCACTTGGGCTTTTTATGCAAATGAGGCTGTGCAGTGTGGCTAGTGCTTCCTGGGTGTCTCCTTACTATGAAGCTAGAAATGTCTGAAGGACACAGCCAACAGCAGGAATCAAAAAGTGGTTCCAGGCGCCCTCAGCTGGACCTTGTCTGTAAGTATTGATATTTCTTGATAAGTAACCTTTGAGACAATACTGGAAATTCATAGTTTCACAGATTTATTTTTATATATATATATATAAAAAGCCAAAAATATATATGCATTATTGTAGAATACTATGTGTACACTGAATCAAGATTCTGTCCATGTTATTATACATTACTATGTAATATACATGTTACATAGACATTACCCTATATAGAATTAATTCAGCATCTGAACAGAGTATTTTTCCTTTTTATTTCAGAATCTTTATATTCTGTTTATGCTTTCCTTCCAAATTTTTTATGTATGTGAGTCTTTTATAGGTTCTGAGAAGCATGGAGAAAAGACACAAAATGTCCAAAATGTCAGCTTAGTAGCAGCTGGGTGAGCTGTCATTGTCATAGCTAGCTTAAGTGTACCATAGGTGGTTTCTGTAGCTTCCTCAACTCTCTGGATTTTAAGAGTGCTTACCTACTCTCAAACACCACTATAGGTGATGTCTCTGTGCTTCTGGATCAGTGTGACAACCTGAGAAATCTTCTGGGACCTGGAACATGAAGAAGTGTGGTGTAGAGTAGAGGTGAGCAGTTGCACGTGGCTAACTTCGCTCCAGCAGAGTTTGTTGATGCAGGTCCTTTGCCATGGCATCTATACTGCTTCTGAACATGAGCTTGGCCAAAAAAAGGTATAACTTCCTTCCCCCCCCCCCCCCCTTTTGATATTTGAACTATTAAAACCATAAAATCCAGGCTGACTTAACACAAGAACCAGCCCAGAAAGCTTAGCTCCCATGGTACTGACAATCTGAATCAGTTAAAACAACTGAATAACAGAGGATTTTTGTAGCTTTTGGCATTCCAAATATCTCAGAGGATAGATCTGGTCCACCAGTTACCAACTGAATATCCTGTTGGACATAAATAAGAATATTTTTTCAAACAAATGACTCTTTAAGAAATCTCTCTCTCAGAATCGCCTTTCTCTGCCATTCCTTGACCTGTTCTGTATATATATATATATAGTATGTATACATATTAATTCAAATTTATATTTCCTCTTTGCTGTTTTCCCTTCACTTTTTGAATGAATGAATGAATGAATGAAATGCTGCAGTATTACTGTGTGAGTCACATAAGTTGTTTTTAGAAGAGACCACTGGGGATTCTGCAGCCTAATTATTACTCAATGTAAACACTCCTGACAGCATCATAAAGCTGGACCCAGCTGTTCTCCAAGTTTCTATGTTTCATAGGTGGCTACTTTGCCACAACTATTTTTCCAGTTTGAAATTTAATGGTATCAATTGTCAATGTTTGACAAACTGATAAAGAGAAAGAGCATTTAGTGACATAATTTTGTACATCCAATTAGTTTCATGGGGCTTAATTTTGCAGGAATATATAACCCTGGATTCAGTTTTATAGTATGAATAGGTGAGAGTAAATGGTAGAACTCTGGCAAAATATCTCTTGTGTTTGCACACTTTGCAGTCAATGGGAAACATGGTCCACATATATTTTTCAGATTTTTTTTCCTGATTTCCCTAAGCCATTTTCAATTTAAATGATCACTGTAAAATAAGGACCATAGTAACCTGTAGACCACACAAGAATAAGAAGAGAGCTTTTTGTCACAGAAGCAAGTAAAATGTTAATAAATACATTGCCTGTTATGAACTGTAAACTGTATCTTTGGAAAATTGTCAAAGTCACTTACAGAACCTAATACTCACATTTAGTCTGAAATAACAACTTCAGGTACAGAACGGCAAATACTGTCATTTTAAAAGAAAAGGAAAGCTTTATTCCATAATTTAATTTTCAAATACTAAGCTAATGAAACACTTCCTTCAGCATACTGGATACCTAACATGCAATAAGGTAGATTTGCAAAGCAACAAACTAAACTGATTCAACGATTTTAAGAATACAAACTTTTAAAAAGTAAAAAAAAACCATTCAGTAATCTTTAAATATCATTTAAAGTAATATAGTCTGGAATTTATTCTGACTGAAATAGACATATTCCATACCTATCTATCTATCTACCTATCTTTAAATATACAGTTCTGAATGAGACTGAACATCACATATACTACATAGTTAGTGCAAGTAAACTTTTACATTTCATTCTGATAGCAAAATCTTAAAAGCATAGATATATAACAGAACAAAAAATAGAACATATCTTCAATGTAAGTCCAAGTTCTTTTCAAACACAGCTCATACTGGTTTATGATTTTCTGTTTATTACTATGACATTAAAAATATTTAGTTGAGACAGTGATGATATCTGTCAGTGAATGCACATCTTTATGATTGATTTTGAAAAATAGAAGCCCAAACAACACTGCTGTCTAGTTCAGAACATATAACTGTAAAAACACTTAGTGACCTTAAAGCAAATTTGACTTTGCAGATCCTGGCACAACCCTAACTTTGAAAATGCAAAGCATGATTCAAATAACCACCTTTATGTAATAATTCAATTATCACAACTCATTGTTTCCATGAAAAATATTCTAGCACTAAGTACATCAAGGTGGATACAGTTCTTATTTAAATTTTTGCTTTTCTGCCAATGTTTTTTAAATTATTTTAAATGAAACATTTGCCTTTTTAATGTGTCCTTTTTATAGTCTGATAAGACTTCTCAGTGTGTTATTATCTGATAGTACAGCAAATTGGGTAAAAGAGGGAGTAAAATTCTCTCTTCTCATAAAATGCAAACAGCTGTGTAAAACATTCAAGGATACATGATCAATTCATAGAGGAAATTATTGTACTAAACTATAATACACACATATGTAAAAGTGCTGTATTTGAACATTGATTTGAACATGTATTTGAACATTTGAACAGATTGATAATATACCAACGGATGATTTTATAGTAACCTGTTTAACAGGAAAAGGATGGTGAAATTAATTGGTTGTATTTAGGAAAGAAAAAAAAAAATAGACATATCAAATAGGCTTAACAAAGGAATAAATCATTGACACATGGCCACAAAGTAGAGGTATATGTGAGTGAGAGTTTCAAAGTCTAAACTCTCTGTGTTTCTAAGACTCAGCTTCCTCAAACTCTTCATAAATGCTCCTGAAGAAGATCTTTATAAACCAGGAGAAAAACATGTAGGTTTCCTGTTTTTCCTCTGATCAGAGCTCAGTAGAGAAGAATAAAGAGGTAACCCCACGTTTCATAAAATGCCTAGTGAAAATAATAATAAAAAACAAACTTTCTCTTTTACTAACACGTTGAGATACTATCTTCATGAGGGCTGAAGAAATAATCTCTTAAACTACAGTTAGTTTTCCCAAAATGATCTCAGCTTACAGAGCGACCATTTCCTAAACCTTAGCAGAAAAAGAAAGATGATTTTTTTTTTTTTTTTTTTTTTTTTTTCCTGAGCCACGCAACCTTATGCAGTAATCAAGTCATCATCTGGCAGACACACAGGAACTGATTTATCTGCTTAAAGCTAATGCTACCAGAGACACCTGAGGCTATTGAAGACATTTCCCTGCCTTGGTAGGTATGACATGGGGGGTGCAAAAGATTCACACTGTCTCTCTAGAAGCAGTCAGAAGTAAAACTGGATACCAGAGGGTGTCTAAGATATCTCTATGATTACTTTCAAAAACTGTAAATTAGGATATCTTCCCAATGAGTTAACCAATTTCATTACCAAAATGCAAATAGTCAGTTTCTGAATGAAAAGCAGCTGATTCCAGGCAAAACTGAAATGATTTCTGATAGAAAGAAAAAAAAAAAAAAATTGAAAAAACTCTACAGGGTACTGAGTCAGTACTTTCTATTTACAGTGTATGATTTATATTTTATGGATTTATATTTGTATTTCATAGTGTGACTGCATAGTAGCAAAGAATCATCCCCCCTTATAGAAAGGCTAAATTCTGACTTTAAGATAAGGCATCTGTAACCTTTAGAGTAAGATTAATGTAGTTATCTGTCTGGAGACCACATTTTTTTATTTATGTTCAAATCAAAATTTGTTTGATGGATGCTTTCAGCTTCGTGCTCTGTTAGGACAATACAAACTACAGGAAGATCAGTTGAGGCTTTGAGGTAAAAAAAAAAAGTCTTGGTCTGTGGTTTGGGTTTTTTGGGGGGCGTGGGTGGGGTGGGGTGCCAATAAAACCTTCCTGAAACAGTTTTAAACTACATTCTTTGTGCATGGCTTGCATATTCTGATCTCTTTAGCAGATATTATGAATATGATAGCTTTGCAAATTTCTGGGAAATAAAAGTTGAGTCAGTATGACAGTAAATATCTGATATGCACAGATCCCAGAAGGAAAAGCAATCATGAAAGAGAGAGAATGATATTGTAGGACAAGTAGTTAGGTAAGCCAAGAAGGGGGAAGTGCAGTGGTTTGTTTAGTGGTGTTTCCTCTTCACAAAAGTTGGTTTTATTTCTGGCATGACAAACACTAAATGTCTAGGAAGGAAACATTTCCCCGATAACAGTGAGAAATCCCTTCAGCAAGTAAAGAAATTCTATCATGCATTAAAAAATGCATGCATCTGTATCTACAGCATACCTCTTTTGTGTCCAAAATGAAGAGGGCCAGAGACTCTGGTATGTGCTGGAGAACTCTCTTTCACTAGTAATTTATTAGCAGTCATTATGTTCAATTATTATGGTCACAGAGAGTAAAACAAAACTAAACAGTTCAAATCTGCCTATACAGTCTGAATATAACCTCTTTCCTTTCTATCTTTTCACTGGTTTTCCAGGCAAAGTAGTGGCTCTGTTAGGTGAACTTTCCTGGCAGTTTTGAATCTCATGTAGCCTGCCAAGTCTTTCCTATCACACATCTGCTGCTGTACTGATTCCCCTCAGTGACCTGCTGGGCTATCAGATGCTGGCTCAAGTTAGTGTTCCTGCCAACACAGGACATGCTGAGCTCCTGTCCGGCTGCTGGGTTAGCCCCGACTGAGGTAGTCTTCCACTGCTGCACCTGCCTGGTTTTTATTCAGTGGCCTGAATGTCCTGCTGCACCACTTCTTTTGTCTCAAAGAGACCCAGAAAACTTCTCGAACATACCTGTGCAAGGAATCTATTTAAAGAGTGAGTTACCTTTGTTCATCATGTTGGATTAATTCTTACCTGCCTTTCTATAATTCTCCTCTGCCTTTGATTCTTGATGTTAACTATGCAAGGCAGTATCTCCTGATCTGAATAGAAATAACAGCATGTTTGGATTTTCACTAGAAATTAGCACTGCTAGGCTAATGTAGCTGAAAAAGAATTGGCTGAATGCTCTTCTGGCACGTGCATAAATTCAGAAAGTTCCTTGTTACAATTTTGTGTTGAAGAATCCCCAAACTACTGTTTCCTTTTCCACTTACTAAAATCAGAAAAGTTTCCATAGGCTAAGAGATCAAGCAGCTATCTATCATCAGAGTAACTTTACTGTTCACCAACAGCCAGCTCACTCCTCTGAACAGTTAAAATGTTGAACCGACAAAGCTACAGCTTGGTACCCATTGCAGCAATGTACTTTCCCACCAAGTTCTATGTTCAGCAGAAAAAAATGACATTTTCCTGGACCTTATGCAACACCAAATCATTTTTTTTTAATGAGTCAGATGCTCATTTAGTGGCTGTCCAAGTTACATTTGACAACACGAGAGGGCAGAATAAACAGTTTTCTGAAAAAGAATCTGTAGGGTAAGCATTTGTAAAACAATATTTGTACAAGTAAATCTATTAGGGAAATCAGTGTTAAAGAAAAATTATGGAATAACAGTTTTTTATATATACATTCACATGCTAATTCTGTGTGTATATATACACATATTTATTTATTTATTTAAAGAAATAATTTCCTCGGAGGTTAACCATGTTTTTATACTGTAGAGGTTCACAGAGTATGCAGTTTACACAGCATATAACCCAGTGACAGATCACAGCGTATATTACTTACAAAAACTCTTGGTCCAAGAAGTTAAACACTTTAACTTTTAATTATAAGAAGCTGCATGGCCACACTTTTCAGCATAAATGCAATTCAGTCTAAATAATACACCTGTTGCTCTTACTGTGTGATTTAGGTAGGATTATTGCTTCTTGAGCACTAGCAATATAATTTAGGCAGTAAGGATAGAAGAGGAATATGCCCTAAGATTCTATTGTAAATTAGAGTTAGTGTTGTCCTAAGGCCTTAAGAGTTCTTTTTTTCTCCCAAGAGGGGAATCTTTTTAATAAGATTCTGTGAAAAAGCCCTGCTGGACATGTGGGTCATATGACTATAGGAATCAGAATTGTCAACAACATGCATTTTAAAAATACATTTTCAATTCTCTGCATTTGTGTAATGGTTTTGAGCCTTCGGGGTTTCCATTTTCAAAGGTTTACTTCTTCTAGCCTAAGCACTAGAAACCGTACTCTTTTTTCATGACAGCAGAGATGCTTCTATAACTAAATCATTCTAGAAGCTAGGAATTAATGAAGACGTGTATATGTGTTTATGCATATGTATTTTTATATAAATACTTTTATAAATAATATACATATGTATGTATATAACTATTCTAAATATCATGAGAATATAGACCTACAGGCCATATCTATTAATACTACCCTCTATTCCTCAGTGGTAAGTTGTTCATCACCACCACTACCACCATCACCTTGGAAATACCCTTAGTTCATAATAAAAATATGTTTTCTTCAAAAGCAGTATAAGCAATTGTAATGACAAAGTGTAAGCTTTAAAATTTGACAGAGAAGATTATTGATTTGTTTTTGAAATGTTCACTTGGCTTTCAAACAGTTTTTGTAGTGTTCTAGGTTTACATTTTTCCCAAATCATAAAATGTACCTGAATGAGAAAAATCTACAAAAATAATGGCATATTATTGTCATGAATGATCGTGATCATGATACTAATCATGACTGCTATTTGCTTATGCCCCCTATATGCTCTCTGAGCTCAAGCAGAACAATCCTGCTCCTGGCATATATCTACCAGCTTGTTCTCTGTTATGGCAAAAAGGGAACTGTTTTCAGGGAAGAATCCATTATTATTCAACAAAGAAAACAAAAGACTAGAGTTTTGTTACCTCCTGAGCACACATGTCATACCTTATTTTGTTTTATTTTTTTTTATTTCTCTTCTGAGGAATAAAGATATCAGTATCGGCCTTATTAGTTTGGAAGAGTAGACAAGATTTCAGGAATGCAAGTTTTTTGCTCCAGCTATAGTACTTGAACAAATAAAAGTTATTACTCATACTTACAAACTCTGTTTCCCTACAGCCTTTGATCATCACAGATACACCACAACATTGTTAGATCATGACAACTACAGTAGTTCAAACTTCCTATATGTAAGTAGCCACCTGTTTTTACATTAGAATATACTTTTCCCAATATACAAATCAAAAGTAAAATATTTTATTTTCTGTGACCTATAATATTAATAATTAATGGAAAACAAAGTATATGTATATATATACACACATACACATTTGTTATATCACAGGTTCCTATAGAGCTTTGGAATCTTTTGATCCAAACTTGTGGTCTCTGAAAAAGAATTGACTTCAGGCCCTGAAATCATAATATTTTGACTAATGTTGTGTATACTATGCAGACTGTCAGATGGTGTCTTCCATAACTGATTGCCCTTCCAAAATTTCTTGCAAAGTAGGTTATAGTATCTGATAAGCAATAAATTATAAAAAAGTGAGTTTTGTTATGAATTCATAACATGTCTGATCCTTTGGTGTGTAATTTTACAGCAAGATGCCAAAGGATCATTTACTTGAGGCCCAACATGGTTGATAAAAGTCTCCTTATAAAAATTTATTGTTTTGACTTATGGATTAAAAATTAAACTGAATATCCGGTAATGCTTGATCATTCTTTTATTTTAAATGTAATTATAAATTATTTTTTCACTGATTGACTAAACTAAGCTTTCATGTAAATGTTACATTCACTAAGAGGGAGAAAAAGACATGCTAAAGTGCAACTGCGACAAGGTATTTATTCACTAATATTCATTTAGGGTGGACTTATACAATATTTTGTAGTGAGGAGTAACAACTAGAGCATAGCAATCATATGCCAGTTATTATTTTGTCAGTAAAATATATTTTTTAGTTTTTGTGTTTGTATATATAGCCTCCTGTTTTGCTTGAAACATCCTTTATTTCATGAAGGTCATAAAATAACGTGAAATATTTCAGATTTGATATTACTTCTGTTAAACACACTCGTCATTTAACCCTTTAGGGAAAAAATCTCATTAGCTCTGATTTGCATAATGTGTTCTTATTTTACATTAGAACAAGAATAAATCCATGGAAGGTGAGAAATAAAATATTCATCAGGAAAGAATATTTGTCATCCAGTTTTACAGTTCTGAAGTCTAATTTTCTCTAAATTCTTCTTGATGTGTAACTCTATTTCAGCTAATACTGCAGTATCACTGTAAAAGTATTGAGGCTCGAGACTCACTACCACCTTTTGTGGTGTTATAAATTTTGTCTAATGTGCTACCCATTCCTTCTGAGATGGATCTATAAACAAAAAGATATTGCAATGTTGAAAATCAAGGCGATGAAAGAAAAAGAGCTGATGTTCTTCTCCATTTTTAGTAAAAGATAGAATGCTCTGCTATATGAAACTTCAAATGCTTGACACACCACAAGATCATACAATTAACATCTCATAGTGGTTCAAGACTGAAGGGCAGCCAACGTCTGTGGTCTCTTTCGTTGGCATGGCCATTAGGTCTGCAGGGATTTCCCAAGAGCACATGAGTCTAGATGGGTGGTTGAGCAACAGACACATAAGAAAATGAGGTCAAACATGTACTAACCACAACAAACAGCACAGCAGTTACTGAAACTTTCACTGGGAAAGGACAGGAACAGTGGTATTTTACGTTAGTTATAAAATGAACATATGTTTTGTTATCCAACAGCACTTTAAATAATACACATTTTAGCGTGAGCTAGTTGCAGCTCCCATATTTATAATGTTTATCAATCCCTTTTGTAAAGTACTGTGAAATTTTCTATAATGACTCACTTTGCTGTTTTCACAGATCCTGTGACATTCATTGAGGAAGAGATTTCAAATTAAAAGAAATGCAACTATTTGTATCACAAAAGTTCACTTAGCCTTGGTGGAGATGCAAGCTTTTACATGTGTATACAGAGCAAAGCATGCATCTGCACACGCACACTCTCACGTCTTCCTTTTCCGGCTGCTGAATTCCTCAGGAAAGTGTTGGCAGCTGGGTAATGGAAGATAACCAATGTTCTGTTGGGTCAATTTATCTGTCATGTGGATAACCCCTGAATCAGGTCTGGCTTTGGGTGCCTGCAGCATCAAGAGACGCAGGGATGACAACAGGGAGATGCTTCACCTTCCTGACCTCTGTAGCACAAATAGCCCAAGCATGTGGTTCTCCTGAACCAAATCCTTGGTGTAATGACAGCCCTGTGCTAAAAGCTCACAGGTTACTCATCTCGTAATGCAATCTGTGTGTAACAGCTTTGCACATTCAGGTTTTCAATTCTACGGATCATATCTGGCATTTTAAAAATAGGCCCTGATTTTAAATTTCTGTATATAGTGCAGGTTGTGAATGTACATAGCGCAGTGCATGCAGTATGAAATGTGCTACATTTATTTAGAAAGGTAATTGGGAATCTGAGGGAGGAATGTGACATTTGTCCTTTTATTTGTCTATTTAGGTTTC
The DNA here is from genome assembly GCF_000737465.1 of Haliaeetus leucocephalus. NCBI lineage: Eukaryota > Metazoa > Chordata > Aves > Accipitriformes > Accipitridae > Haliaeetus > Haliaeetus leucocephalus. Next base: position 5,207,043 of record NW_010972898.1, read on the forward strand.
TTCTATTAAAAAAAGTAGGTTTACAGGGTATTGTATACTATACACAAGGAAAATTTATCTTGAGTAAATTCACAGTTAAAAATAAAAGTGGGAGGTTTTTTTAAATTATTTTTGTTACTTTAACCTCCTCAATCTGACAGTAAGAAGAAAAGAAAATGATGGTGAGGGCAATTTAATCATTATGGCACAAACTGAAACTTCATGTTTTAAAGGAGTCCGGTCATGCATCTTTTAATTTTGGAATCTAAAGGAGAATTGTTTTCAAACAATATAACCTAATATTCATTATTACTTTAAAAAAAGATTTAAAAAGCAAACATTATTTAATGAAATTCAGGAAACTGGTTGAAATTGAATTGGATAATGTTATGGTTTAACCCCAGCCAGCAACTAAGCACCATGCAGCCGCTCTATCACTCCCCTCCTCAACTGGACAGGGGAAAGAAAATACAACAAAAGGCTCGTGGGTCGATATAAGGACAGGGAGAGATCACTCAACCAATTACCATCATAGGCAAAACAGACTCAACTTGGGGAAAATTAACTTAAATTATTGCCTATCATACCAGAGTAGGGTAATGAGAAATAAAACCAAATCTTAAAACACCTTCCTCCTACCCCTCCCTTCTTCCCGGGGACAGCTTCACTCCTGACTCTCTACCTATCCCCCCCAGTGGCGCAGGGGGACAGGGAATGGGGGTTACTGTCAGTTCATCACATGTTGTCTCTGCCATTCCTTTCTTCTCAGGAAGAGGACTCCTCACTCTTCCCCTGCTCCAGTGTGGGGCTCTTCCCATGGGAGACAGTTCTCCATGAATTTCTCCAATGTGACTCCTTCCCACAGGCTGCAGTTCTTCACAAACGGCTCCAGCGTGGGTCCCTTCCACGGGGTGCAGTCCTTCAGGCACCGACTGCTCCAGCGTGGGTCCCCCGTGCGGTCACAAGTCCTGCCAACAAACCTGCTCCAGCCTGGGCTCCTCTCTCCATGGGGCCACAGGTCCTGCCAGGAGCCTGCTCCAGCACAGGCTTCCCACAGGGTCACAGACTCCTTCTGGCACCCACCTGCTCTGGCATGGGGTCCTTCCCGGGCTGCAGGTGGAGATCTGCTCCCCCATGGACCTCCCTGGGCTGCAGGGACACAGCCTGCCTCACCATGGTCTTCACCAGGGGCTGCAGAGGAATCTCTGCTCCAGCGCCTGGAGCACCTCCTCCCCCTCCTTCTGCACTGACCTGGGGTCTGCAGGGCTGTTTCTCTCACATATTCTCATTCATCTCTCCCAGTTGCAATAGCTGTTGCTCAACAAATTTTTTTCCCTTCTTAAATCTGTTCTCCCAGAGGCTCTACCACCGTCGCTGATGGGCTCAGCCTTGGCCAGCGGTGGGTCCGTCTTGGAGGCGGCTGGCATTGGCTCTGTTGGAGATAGGGGAAGCTTCTAGCAGCTTCTCACAGAAGCCACCCCTGTAGCCCCCCTGCTACCAAAACCTTGCCATGCAAACCCAATACAGATAACAAATAAAAAAAAATAATTCCTACACCTATTCAATTTTAAGTCTCATTATTTTAATTTACTCTTTTATTTTGGATTTTTATTTTCTTCAAGTCAGGTATAAATGTTTTGCATTTCGCCTCACAGCGTTTCAGTATAGTGTCGCACTGTTTTGTTGTATTCAGGCAGTTCCCTATTGGGTAAATTTCTTATTGTCAGCTGCCCCCAAAGCTCTCTCTTTGACATACAATTTCACAAGTGCACATTATTGACAATAACAAAATCTAAGTTTGACTGATTGCTGCATTTCTCTTAAGATTATGAAATGTCATTTAACACTTCACAAATGCAGAAATCTGGCAGGAATCTAGGATGAACTAAGGGTCTCCCCTAGGACACTACTCAGAAGTACCAGTTCAACATAGGGTACAAATCATTAACTTGATTTTACCAACAGTAAACAGCAGTAACCATGTGTTTTAAAATACTTAAACCAAAGATATGCTATGGTATCTTTGGCAACAGCCCCTTAAGTTATTTTACAACCTGATAATGTCATTTTCATATCCTCTATTAAAAACTCCCTTACACCTGTGTCACTGTTCAGAGTCTCAAAGTCCCAGAGTCCAGAAGAGCACTCAGTCAGCTTTGTCTCTGACAGTTGAAGAGCTGCCTGTTCCATTCCTAAGATGCCAGAATATGAGCCAGTTGAGGTTGAGTTTTATTAAGATTTGACATCCTTAATACTTCTGTGTCCAGAAAGCATTATTATTTCTGTTTTCAGAACAGCAAAATGGGGTACAGAGATTAAGTAGCAATCCGTGAAAGTGTTTGATACCAAAATGCTTCCATGCTATGTTACACTTGGACAAACTCATGTTTGCTTTGTAACATTTAACTTGATCTTCATCTAAAAAGAAAACATCCTTTTTTTTTTAATAACTAGACAATACATCTCAGTTACAAGTGCATATCCATAATTATCACAGACCACTGGGAGCACATACAATTAAAGAAACTGAAATCCATGGTCTTATTTGTGGAACTTCAAAATAGCATACCTAAAAAAAAAAAGTGTTTGGAAAACATTTGCAATAAATTTATAGACTGCAAATGAAAATATTACTCTGAGTCTGCTAATTAGAACTGTTTACAGATCTTAATTCTTCTTCTGGTTTGAAAATAAAGAGAGAGAATTTAGATATATGGGCTATATATTCTGATCTATTTGTAAATGGGAATGATCTTGATAAGATCAAATGCCAGTTTCAGCTATGTCCCTGTACAGCCTGTGAAATCCAAATGATGCTTTGCTATTTTAGAGGCTTTAAAAAAACCAGCCTCCATCTAATCCCACAAACAGTAACATGGAGGTTTAGTTAGGGAACATAAAGTCTCTGATTCAGTTCAAAGACACAACGTGACTAACAAGGGATAGACTAGGGAGACCTATCACATAGCTGGCTTGTGCTTTGACCTACGCAGGACCTTAATTGAACCACAACAGACCAGATGCTTAAGTAAAGGAGAATTAAATGGGTAAAACACAATAAGAAGTGGAATCCACAACTAGCTCTAGGCCCTTAATGCTCAGGGCCACTCTGACACATGTGTTGTATATGAGCAGACTTTAGTGTCTCAAAGCTGACTGCAAAGAGCTGGGCTATGACACCAGAGGCTCCTCCTCTAATTGTCCCAATGGGAGAGTACCGTCTTTTCCTAGCTAACTTCCAATTTTTCAACCAGTTAAAGCAAATTGGTAGACTTTGCTGCTATCTGTTATTACTTTTATTTCATCTGTTTTTTTTCAATAAGGATTCTGACAATGTCATTTTCCTTCCTTATTCACTTCTACACTTTTTCTTAATGTCTCTCATCATTTTCCAGAAAAAAAAAAAAAAAAAGAACTGATTATATTGATCTATGGACCCCTGCTGTTCTACTTCTACATACTAAAGAACATGTACTAGTTTATACTATGACCACAGGGGTAAAGTACTTGTACACAAAGAACAAAGATGATTTGGTCCTAGGTTTTGAAGATGAATGAATAGGAAACGGTATCACCTAAAGGATACTCCAGGAAGGTCTGAATTTCTTCCATATAGAAAGAAAGATTCAAGTAACAAAATATATGGTAATACCTCTTAATCTGAGGTTATCATCGGCAAAAAGGAAGCTGACTCAGTACTAAATATTATGTTAACTTTTCTGTATTATTTGAACTTAATCTTTGTAAGTCAGTATATCTCTGCTAATAATGTGTGATAATAAATCTCTGATGAAAACTGAGCAAAGCTCTGATGATAGCTCTGACTGATAAAAGTATTTAAAATGTATTATTGTCTTCCCAGTTATCACTGACACTGATGATGATCATTCCAGAATAAACTTTAGAGTTATTTTGATATAGAAAATTTCTGCAATTGCTGGCGCACTGCAATGCAGAGACAAGCACACAAATATTGGATACAACTAAATTTAACAACCTGTCATTAAAGCACTTAATCTAAGGTTTGTTATTCATTTAGCCAATGGACTGAAAATAAACTACCCTGAGATGTATCTAATATAGAGGAGATGACTGAAGATGCCACTCCTCTATTAATGATGGAAAGATCTAACAGAACAGACATTTAACTTTCAGCTGGTTAAGCTAAAATGAAATGAGACCATAGTTTTCTATTTAACAAAGTAATAATGCAAAAAGCTTCTTACTCATTTTCTTCACAGAGAACTGCATTGTGCTCAGGCAATAGGTGTTTTCTCAGCAATGCCCCTGGGAAAATCCATTCACTGCTTTGTGTCTCTTTCTGTCTTCTACTTTCCATAAAATCTGGGGAGCTTCACTGGCGTGTTTTAATGTGTTTTAAGATACAGCAAAAGTGCTAGATATGAGCCAAGTATTCTTACACTGTCTGGTTTGCCTAGTTTATTCATTTGGGTGCTAAATAATTCTGGTTACTGAATATCATTGTAACTTAAATGCAGTCCTACTCAAGAAAAATAAAAATACTCTTTTTTATTATTATTATTCCAAATATACAGTAGTCTTTCTTTTTTTAACAAAAATGAATTTTCCAACTCATTAATTCAAAGCCAGACCAAACTGAATCCCCCTTCACAGGGCATACTGTGAAATAAAAATTAATATATAAAGTGATTGGATTTCAAACGCTCTGAGGACATGAAGAGGAGGAGTTTGCAGTTAAAAATATCTCCTTCAAAGGTAATGTGAATAGGTAATAATAGTATTAAGGATTAATTTTTACAAGGTCAAATATTACACTTATGTGATTTATTATGAGTCTTTGTTTCTACTTCAGACAACTCTGTCATTGTAAACTGGGCCTCAGATTGGGTTTATTGTTTGTTGTCATATGTTCTTTCTTAGATCAGCAGCATTTGTTCGATGACTGTCTTGTATATAATAATATCTGTATGCCAATATTTAATTCCCAATTCTTGCATTGTTCTCCAGATACAAATGATGTATATTATGGGGCAAAGATAAATATTTAAGAAGCTTCTAAATTTGAGCTGTCTGGGGAAAAAAAAAAAGGAATAGGGTGAAGTCCAAGAAAAGGAATAAACAGACTGCAATTTTATATGAATTTCCTTTCATTTCAAAGTTAAAATCTTCAAAATATCATCAGAGTTTTTTGGTTGGTTGGTTGGTTGTTTTTTTTAAATCTGAAGTTGTGTATTTGGAAGAAGTGTTTTAGAAGTCCTTCTAAATGTAAACCAAAGTAATAAACATAGGAATACTACTCTACAGAACCATGCAATGAGCATCAGTATGAAGATACTGTCCTGTGTAGGTCTCGAAGTTGCAGTGTTTTGAGAAAATCGAAAGGTCTTCAGAGCACTGCAAGAGATTAGGCAGATTGCCTCACTGATTCATGAATTTTGACAGCCCCCTCACCTCAAGAAAAATAGTGCTTGTATGCTTGTGAAGGGAATAACCTCAAGTAAAAAAACAAACAAACAAACAAAACAAAACAAACATGGAAAAGGGTAAATCAATTCGAAATCCAACAATGGAGTAGGCAACCTTAAGCAGCAAGTCCCTTTCCTAAGCAGCTATCCATCTGTTATCCAATCAACAGCATAACAAAGTATGAAACAAGAAGGAAGAGGAATCTAGCCACTAGATTTTGCCATATACACATCCCAGGGTGACATCCTGTAGATTTATAGCTATATATAGCTATAGTTTAACATAAGTAATCTAAGACACATTAATGAGATTTAAACCCTTTTGTCAGTTACAACAGAATAAAATACAGGTAGAATAAAGCTTTTCAAATGAAAAAAGTGCTAGCAGAATTGCCCTAATCTCCAAGCAATGTTAGTCAACATGTCTAAAGGTGTTAAAAATAGGTAATCATTTTATGAGTCAGATAACCATAGGGTGAGTTATGAAAACGTTCTTTGGGATTATTAAGCAAGTAGCTTCTAGGAGAATTATCTTTGTTCAGATGATTAAGTCACATGGGAAATTATAAATGATAAGAATGTTACCTATGTTTGGAGAGTACAAACTTCTTACGCATCTGACAACAAGCTACAAAATATTCTTGGGAATATTTCAGTATTATGCATTAGCTCTTCAAGCAGAAGTGGTTTTTTTTCTTTCAGAATATATTTTCTTTTTTTTAAAGACTAAAACAAACTCAAGTTTTAACATTCAATTTTTCATTGGTTTCTTTTTTGCTTTCAAGACAACACATACATCTCATCTAAAGAGAAGGTTATTCATTATGGAAAAAATGACAGGAAAAATATATGCAGTGTCAAAAACTATAATAAATTTGTCTTTTCTAATGCAGTGATATGAATGAAATTAGAAAACAAGCAAACAATAACAACAACCACAGAGTCACATGTACCTTCTCCATGTTGACTACTGAACCTTTAAGTATTTGCAACATTTATAAGCTATGGGAAGCTTGTTTAAATTCAAGTACAATAACAGACAGTATTAGAGTTTTGATCCTCTAACACTGAATTAAAACTCAAAATCAGCCACAAAACTGAAAGCTAGTACTAATTTATTATATTGTGGTAACTGAATTTTCTAGGATATATTCTGTTTTGGGGATTCAGTTGTTCAGGTGGGCACTTAGGGGATGGGGATGGGGCATTGCTTAGTATTTTCTGTTCAGCACAAAGAACTACACTAAATTCAATAGTTACCTCTTTGCTTTCTTTTTTCTTGAGACTAAGCAAGTTAAAAACAAGCACAATTTGGATGAATAATTTAAAGCACAACAAAGGCAAGCACTTCAGTCCCAGACCACAGAACCAGAACTTTATGCTTATTCTTAATTTGATATAAAAGGGGACAGATCACATTAACTAAAGTTGATTTAGAAGTTTTCATCACTTACATAAGCAGAAATTGTCATATTTCTTCTTGGGATAAAATTTCTTTCTATTATTTTTTACTTTAATTGTATATGACCAACACATACCAATTATACCAATTATATAGGACCAAAACACATTTATATATGAACAACATATATAATGACATTGCAGACAGGGGCCATGTCCCTGATTTCCGAAACCTTACAAAGTCCGGATTATACTAGTGTGATGATTGTGCTATTACTGATCCTTCACTGGCCCTCTTTTGCTTGTTTTTTACTGAAAAAATACTAAGAAGACATGCATGACATTTTAAAAACACAGCTGAAACATAAATTTGATTGACAGGAGAAGGGGCAACAGTTTTAAACTGCAAGAGGGTAGATTTGGATTTGACATAAGGAAGAAATTCATTACTATGAAGGTGGTAAGATACTGGAAGAGGTCGCCCAGAGAAGCTGTCTATCTCCATTCCCTGGAAGTGTTCAAGGTTGGACAGGGCATTGTGCAGGGCATTCCACTGATCTAGTGGAAGGTGTCCCTGCCCATGGCAGGGGGGTTGAACTAGATATCTTTAAAGGTCCCTTCCACCCCAAACCATTCCATGATTCTATGAAATTTGTTTTCAAGAAGAGGAAGTTGGTGGAAATAAATAGCCAAAAAATACCAAGGAAGCAGAAGGAAAATATCTTTCACTCTGAAAGTTGGTCTTTTCATTATCTTATGATCATGTCATGCGTCTCCCCATGCATTGCATCCTCTGCTTCAGCTCCAAGCAAACAATAGCTGAAGGAAATATTTGAAGATTATCAGATAGCTACTGTTAGATAAATTACAGTATTTTAATTAAAGACACAATTCAATATGTTATTCTACCCTCCAGCTCCTGAATATACCTATATTTCTTCCCCACCCTTCTTCCAGTCTTTAAGCAAAGTTATGTGGGGACTATGTGCTATAACTCACAACGTTAGATCAAGGTTGTACTCAGTTCTTAACACAAGGACAGAATAGCTAAATATATAAATCTAAGTATTATTCACATACAGATATCTTATTCTGTTTGCACTTCCTTACTGTTCTGAATTGCATAATGTATAAATATTTACAAGAAAAAACATACCTACTAATAACAAAGGGAGCAAAGACATGGTAAACTTTGAAAGATTGCTTCTTAGATTCTAAACCTTAGATAGTAGCCACAAAAGATTTATTGGGCTTTAGGTCTAACTTTTCATTGGCTTACTAGTCTTAAAGTTTTTTAGTTAAAACAAAGAAAAAAAGCTAAACTTGCAATCTAGCAGATGCTCAATATAGTTGTGAGATATTTCACTATGGATACAAGATCGTTACCACCTGTTTCAACATTTACATTTGCTCATAAGTAGAGCATCTTCTTCAGTAACAGTTGGCAATATCTTAGGAGCAAGACTGTGTGTCGTATTTTTTTCCATAGGTGGTTGCCAGCTAACAAGACTAAACTGGCATGCACTGCTTAGGTCAAAAGCCATTCTGCACTCACGTTGTACTTGTTAATGTATGCAGTCTTAACGAAGTAGACTGAAGTGTTCAATAAAATACAGATCTCTAAAACGATCTTAAAGTATTCTGTTGCTATTCGAAGTACAATTCCCACCACTCAGCTAAAAGCTTTGTAATCAACAGCTTTGTAATCAATAATTTGAAACCTAAAACACAACAACTGAAACCTAAGAACATTCTTACCAGCCTTTGTGTTCAATCTAGTAATGGTCTGCTGGAATAATTGCTGTTGGCCTTGCTAATTCAAAAACTGTGTTAGAAAACTTCAACAACTTGACTGTGAAGTGTGTATCCTCTGATATGCATATAATTTCCTATGAGCCAGATAGATCAAAAAAACAATACAGACGGGAAAACTGAACGGCACAAAAATAATATAATATAGGGTACTGAACACCTTAATAAAACACAAAAGTAATATAAACATTGGCTAGCTTACTTTTATGTTCAGAACCAAATTTATCAAGGTTGCAATGGAGAAAAATATATGTGGGCAAATTAGCAGAGATACTAGTAAAAATCATAAGTTTTACTAATATTTTGTGCATTTTGTAAAATAGGAAGTGTTTTGCAGATTTTTTTTATATTTCTTAGTAAATTATCTTTAATGAATGCAACCAAGAACAGTAAATGTTTTCAATATAAGTTTAGTTACTGTTTTCTTCTAAAGCAATTAAAGGAAATAAAAGACTTTAACTTCCACAAATAAGCAAATTTTGTATGTGGAGTTGTTATTGGACCTATAACTGAAATTATTGAACTCTTTCTGTTACAAAAGCTAGGTTCATATGTAATTTTATTAAGCATAAGCCATTTAGAATGAAAATTTCCAGTTTGCATGAAAGTCTCCAGCTGATTTTATTAGGAAGAAAAAGAAAGTTGGGGCAAATAAATTATCAATACTTGTAAGCAGAATTTCAGTAATTTTTTACTGAAGATCTTGATGCTTGATGTGACAGGGAAGGAGGGTGCAATCAATTACTAGTAACATACTTTCTCTAGTCTACCTATGAATGTATGGAATTTTGGCCCAATTAAAAACATTGGAACAAGGGTTTGAGTTTTCAGAGATTTACTTCAAGATTTGGCACATAAACACCCTAAAGATTGCATCTGCAGTATTCATACTTTAACCCTTCACAATTCCCATTTGCTGTTTAAAGGGTATGTGGGATACCAAAAAAGCAGACAAACCTGTTTGACCAAAAAGGACTAAGAAAGATTTTCCTTCCAAACAATATCTGCTTTGAGAATAACACCAGACACAGAAAAGTGGGTAAGGTTTTCTTTCTTATGCCTCCATCTATCCTTCTAATGGTGCCAATTACCTTAAAGATGAAAAATCCTGAATGAAATGTAAGGGGGATAGTAAGCAAGGAATAGAGAAAAAAGGAAGATCGTACCTTCTTGGAGGAAGCTTCTAAGAAATACTTACAGAACATTATCGTTACTGGGAAGGCATGAGGGAAGGGTGAGGGTGGGGATTACAACTGAAAGTGCTGGACAGGAGAAGGCAGTTTAAGGAGATCACATTGCAGGCAGTGAGGATGTCAAAGCCTTTTGGAGTTTAATTTACCATAGGCAGAGTTTAATGTTAGGAAAAAGGCTAGCTGACAGCACAAGATTAAAAGTGTGTGTAATTATGACATCTGTAAGTACTGATTATTTTCCTCAGAATCAAAAAAACAACTGAATTCAGTGATGGATGAAAAAAAAGAGAAGCAAGCTAGTTCTTTTTTATAGATGAGTGAAAAGGTGTCACTTTTACCTAAAAGCTACCTCACATTGAAAATAATTTCCTACTACTACCATTGGTTTCAGAGACCTTAAGGAGTGAACATCTTGTTGTGATTCTTATTTTGCAAGCCCTGTTAGTAATGGATTTTTTCCAGAACAATGGGGTTTTTTTCCCCTCTCATACAAGTTCCTTTTGCTTTTGTTTCATGTTTTAAAACTGGAAAATAATGTGATAAGCAACTAGGTTAAAAATAAGATTATAAAGAAGATGAAAAAACTTACATTACTTCAGAACATTTATTTAACTGTTCATGTTGAATAAATACCATGGGATTCTGAGACCCCATGTGCCAAAAGGAACTCACTGAAGTATGATTTAAGCTTACCTGAAATAGGGACATATGGTTAATAACAGAGGTCAGAATGGTCCAACAGTAACAGCTGTGGATTGCATTCTCTTCTCAAACAACCACTCCTTGCCTCTTCCAGAGGTGATATTATGGTTGTGAAATGCCAGAAGACTGCAGGTTAGCCCTTGTTTGTCAGCAAAACCATGGTGATTTGCAGACCAATTGTCGTGGTTTAACCCCAGCCAGCAACTAAGCACCACGCAGCTGCTCACTCACTCCCCTCCTATCCAGTGGGATAGGGGAGAAAATCAGGAAAAGAAGTAAAACTCCTGGGTTGAGATAAGAACGGTTTAATAGAACAGAAAAGAAGAAACTACTAATGGTAATGATAATACTAATAAAATGCCAACAGTAGTAATAAAAGGATTGAAATGTACAAATGATGCGCAGGGCAATTGCTCACCACCCGCCGACCGACACCCCGCCAGTCCCCGAGCGGTGATTGCCTGCCCCCCACTTCCCAGTTCCTAAACTAGATGGGACGTCACATGGTATGGAATACACCGTTGGCCAGTTTGGGTCAGGTGCCCTGGCTGGGCGTGAGAAGCTGAAAAATCCTTGACTATATTCTAAACACTACTGAGCAACAACTGAAAACGTCAGTGTTATCAACATTCTTCACATACTGAACTCAAAACATAGCACTGTACCAGCTACTAGGAAGACAGTTAACTCTATCCCAGCTGAAACCAGGACATGTAGCCTTATTTATTTGCTGTATATATTAACTTAATGTATGTTGTACTTGTTGACAGTAATGTCACAAACAGGATAAGAGTTATAAAGTGTCCATCTATTAGTGCTTTAAAATATCACGCTAAGTCAGGACAGCTTTTTGTTTTCACCTAAGAGACCCCCTTGCTACTAGCTGGTAAACAGCATGAGTTTGGTGTTTTAAGCCTGAAGTATTCATCAAATACACTTTCATATACAGTCAATGGAGGAAAAGAGTCACCACCAGAATCTGATATCTAGATATCTAGATGCCCATCTTAAATTAATATGAATCCCTTTCTGGAGGTCGATTTTTCTCTCTTATATGTATAGACAGGAGATAATTAACTGGCTTTAGGTGCCTAAGTTGTACATGCCTCCTTAGGGAATGTGAACCTTATGTCTTGCTGGCAAGGGAATATGGTAAAACTGTGATGATCCACCAGTGACATGGAAATACAAAAGATGGGTGAAGGAGTAACACAGTAATGAATCACCAGAGAGTAAAGGAGTTAGCAGTGGATACTTCGGTTTAATGCTAAAGCCAACCAGTAGCTCTGCTCACAAAGGAGTTAATGGTAAGAGGACACAATGTCTTTCTCCAAACATAAAAGAGAAAGAAGCAGACTAGAAGATGGCAATGAAGAGGGATTTTTTATTATTTGGAGGAGAGGCTATACCGAGGAGAATGTTAGATATTAGAGGACTGAATAAATTCCAGAGAACGGTTAAAGAGATGAGGAAACTGAGGCAGGGAGAAATACAGAAGTTAGATGGGTTGTGTCTGACTATGCCCCTTTTTTATACTGGTGTAATAGTGAAAGAAACTTCTCCAAGGGCAATGAGGTCAATAATTCACCTACCAGAACAGGCGGTCTGTAAGAACAGAGCACCTGGAATTTTTTAGTACTAGAAAAAGTCAGAGTCAATATAAATATACAGACAAGGCCATGTCTTCATAGTCAAAAAAGGGACAGTCATGGACCAGCCTCTGACTGACTCACTTTGGTAGATGAGAAATAACTTAGATCGTGAATGCTGACAGACAGCAGATAACTGTGGGGGGGGGGTGAATGTTGGGAAACTGAACTTTTGAATTCTCAAGCAGGAGCCTGCCACTTGCTACCTGCAACCAGCAAGGTTTGGCTGCAAATTTTGGTAACAGCTAGACTGTGCAGAAATGGCACATACTGAGACCTCCAATTAATAAAGAGACCACCAGTTAGGAGGCTGATCATGCATTATGCCTCTGAATATAAGCTATTTAGATGGAGAAGAAAAGGTCTAGAAAAAAATAACCTGGAAATGGAGGTAGATCCTTGGAGACGAATGTCATGGAGCACCCAGGGATATTGTGGGTGACGCCTGAGACTGGCAACTTCAAGCATCTGTGCAGCACAAACCAACATGACTTTCTGTTTTGACTTTCCTAGAACAGCAATTATCTCCTTAATAGAAGGGAAGTTGAGACCAAGTGAATGTGACTTTGAGGGACAAAGCAACTGAGAAGTTGCGTGTGGTAATCAGGTAGGGTAAAAGCTCTACTCTTGGTTTTTAAATAAACCTCAGTATCCAGAGCCACTATAGGTTGTCATTTACTTTATCTCATCCATGACACTTGCATGCACGCTGCTTAGGACTATGCTCCTGGAAAAAATTTGTACAGAAAAGAAATGATTAGCACTGTCAAAATCAGAGCCAAAAAGTAAACCAAGTCATTAAGCTCAATTCCTGGTTTGTTTTTTTTATTATTATTTAGCAGTATAAAGATGACCATAGGAACCCCTTACATAAAATTACAGGAGACTGACCTCTGATCTGAGTGCAAACCTAGAAAGCCTGCTTGAATTCAGAAAATTATTCTTTTCTATCCCAGAACAATGAATCATTATACCTTAATCTAATGAGTTTCTAGCCAAGCATCTCCAAGAGGGTTGTAACAAATCCCATTGCAGTTTGCAACCAGAATCTATACTTTATTGTATTTGAAACAGTTTGCTCATATCTTGTACAGATAATATAAATTGTAGTCTTACACCTCCTAATAGCACACCTTCTTGCCCCACTTTGACAAGGTACAGAAAGGCAAAATACATGATTTGGAATGCAGTTGTTTTATTTTACAACTGAAGGTTTCTGTTTTGACATTGTATCATTTCAGGGCCAAATTAGAGTCCTGCCTGAGAAGTCTGTAATATGTCCTTTCTTCTTGCAACAGAGTAAATCTGTATCTGGTTTAATCTCAGCCAGCAACTAAGCACCACGCAGCCAGTCACTCACTCCCCCCCAACCCAGTGGGATGGGGGACAGAATCAGCAGGAAAAAAAAAAGTAAAACTTGTGGGTTAAGATAAGAACAGTTTAATAGAACAGAAAGGAAGAAAATAATAATGATAATAATAACAACAATAAAATGACATAATAATAATAATAATAATAATAATAATAATAACAACAACAACAACAACAACAAAAGGATTGAACTATACAAAACAAGTGTTGTACAATGCAATTGCTCACCACTTGCCGACCGATGCCCAGCGAGTTCCCAAGCAGTGATCCCCCCCTAGGCCAACGGTCCCAGTTTATATGCTGGGCATGACATCACATGGTATGGAATACCCCGTTGGCCATTTTGGGTCAGCCATCCTGGCTATGTCCCCTCCCAACTTGTGCCCCTCCAGCCTTCTTGCTGGCTGGGCATCAGAAGCTGAAAAATCCTTGACTTAGTACAAACACTACTCAGCAACAACTGAAAACAACGTCAGTGTGTTATCAACATTCTTCTCATACTGAACTCAAGACATAACACTATACCAGCTACTAGAAAGAAAATTAACTCTATCCCAGCCCAAATCAGGACAACCTGGAATAAAGCAATTGTTCTTTCTCACTCATAATTTCAGAGACTAAGCTGTCACAAAATATACTGTCTAAGCAGTATGGCATTGGGGTGGGAATTTGTCTTTAACATTAGAGAGGAAAAAACAGTATTTCAGTCAGTATAGTACAAACCATGCTATTTTCTGATGAGTTTGCTGCTTTCTATAAATTTATTTCCCTATAAATGTTACTGCATGTAAAGGAATTAAAACAAGCCTTATCTATTAATCAAGCTGAAATTCTACCATCTAGGCAGACATCTGATTCATAATGCAGAAGACATTCACTGTCTTCCCTTACCAGATATTACCACATTTCCACTTACTAATGAAATACCACAGATGCAATATCTCATACTGAATAGCCTCAACTTATTTAAATTCCAAATTTTAATTTGTCAGCAATATTCCACATTGAATTTACACTAATTTCCAAGAGCACTATGAAATTTAAATTAGATGAAACCAACCTACACCATTTTTTTCCCCTTGGAAACATGCTAGTAGGAAATTATGTTCTTTGTATATGACCCCAAGCATGGCAGGTTATATATTCCTACATACACCATGAAATTCATTAATATGGAGAGTGTGTGAGCATTAATTTAACTTCTTATATTTTCTATCATTCCCACTGGTATAATGCTATTATTTATATATCTTTGTTCATTCATGGGATTGAAAAATATTGTAACCATTTTGTACATTTTATAACAGCAAGTTGAATGTACAGACAAGTTGCACAGAAAGCTTGAATTTCGAGTAAATACTGACAGCTAAGGAATGTCTTATATTTAATTTTTCATTTACCTAATTGAAATGACATCTCAAACTTTTTACATATAGCTGATATTGCTGTAATAAAAAAGTTTTCTTGAAAATATGATTTTGCAGTCAGGGAATGCATTTCCTTGATTTTAGTCCTGTCACATCATTTAAAAAATAAAGATAACCTATTTCCATTTTCCCCTAAGATTGCATAAGGTTTAAATGAAGCTGTCATGACAGAAATGTAAAATGTGAAGAATAGTCTAAAAGATTACAAAAAAAAACCTTTCACTTATGCTATGGCTCTGCCATCAGAGGCTATTTGTTCCAATTTTCATACTAGCAGATGATGCAGTGTATGTCACCATGAGTAGAAAAAGAACAAAATAGATAGGAGAGTCTATGGGACAGCAGGGAGAAAAATGTAGGATTGAGCTAAAATAAACCCCCAAACAAGGAAACCATTTAAATACAACAGCCTCCCCCCGAAATTAGACTGCTTGCAGTCCCCAAATTTAAACAAATAAAATCACAATGGAAGGGTGTGATTCTGTTAACGTTAGGCAACTGTCAACAACTCTTTAAATTTATTTATCTCAAAACACAAGATTACATGTCTGACCTGTGTTTGAATTTGAGATGCTATGAGGAAGGACAAATAATACTGCTATGTTCATCTGGGTAGATTTTGTTTCCAGGATGGACTGTCTCACGGAGTGGAGTGATCCCTGACTACACCAAAGTGACACGACCACTCTTTTATTCCATGCATTAGATGCAGCTGGTCCACAGGTCACAGCATTGCCCTAAATTTGTGAGATAACTTCAAGCAGTCTGTAACAAATACTTTTCATTGTGTGCCTGTTAAAGGTACCCATGAGATCATTCTCAAGCCTAAGCTACCCTCTTTCTTATGGAGCCAGTTTCCGAGCAACCTTAGGCAGAGTTTTCCAGGAAAATATTCTGGATCATGTAGAATCAGAAGTTCAAAGAGAGCAACAGCTGTCTCCTGCAGTCTTATCGGCATGATTCAGCTCCCCAGGCACTGCATATGGTGCCATCTAAGAGCTCGTGGAGCATCTTGGGCACTGGCATGAGACTGGTAGACATGGTACCTCAACTAAAGGAGATCTGTGTCCTCTGGAGCAGTAGCTGTCCTGTCAAATGAACCTCATCTTTGGTATCTGAAGGGTGATACAACTAATATGTACCAATCTACATAAAACCAATTTTTGTTTCTTTGTTTCTCTAATATACACACAGGAAACAGTAATTGAAGGCCTATCTGTGGATACTATGTAAGTGAAATTATTAAGTGTTCACTTAGGCCAACTTTAGAGGGGACTGTGTCTTAAGACAGTTCCTTAAACTGTGCCTATCTTGCCTGTGAATTCAACAGTTGTAAGTTACAGGAATACTTTACCTGAAATGTTGCATTATTAATTTCAGGTAGTTTATTATAACTGATGTTCCCACGGAGATAGTTTCCTGATATTCATTGCAAATTATACTGCTACTCTTCTATGAACTCTGTGAAAATAATCAGTATTAATTAAATGGATTTTCTTTTCAAGTTCCTTGATGAATGTGTTACAATGGTGACACTATTCAATTTACCAGCAAGTATTAGCTGCCTTCTTCCAGACTATGTTGCAATGACTACAGCCAAGCATTTAATATGTTGTTTCTTTTGCTTACAAATGGCATAAGCAAAGCTAGTGTAGGAGTAAACATTGAGGTTCAGAGAATAAGAATGACCTGTCTACTGAGTACATGTCTAAACCTACTTCTGTAAAAATGTTAAGTTTCAGAGTTAAAATTTACAATTAGTTTATAATATGTGGAAGAGCAGCAAATGCTCCAAATTATTTGGGCTTTGTTGAGGCCATGAACTCCATGAACTAGAAGAATGTAAAAATCATCTTTGCTAAAATGGAATTAGGCCATCAGGTTTCAAGGGATGAAAATGGAAATACATAGGACATAAGTCAGTGACAACTACATTTGAGATCTTAAAAGAAAGGCAATACTACACTCTTCCTTTCTTTTATATATCTTCATTTAGTTTTGATATATAGAGAAAATTCTTAATAAATTGGAAAGTCAAAGCTTCACAGGCCTCTACTTGATATTTATAGTACAATACCAGAGCTAAACACACTGTTCAGTAAAATTAGGGGTCCTCATTCTACAAAGATATTTCTTTGCATTCTTATATATATTCAGTTCTCTACTCTGCCTTATTCTGTAATCACTAACTATATGACTGAAAGTGGCCAGGAACAGAAATCTTTAAAATGAAGGGTTTTTTCCTAATTTGTTTGGGTATTACCTAATACGTTGCAGGCATTATTGTAGAGAAAATAAATCTAGAACTGTGGTATAACTGACACTTTTAACAAAGGGCTCAGACAATAATAATGTCACCTCTTTTCTTAAATTTATACAAAAGTAAATGGCAAAATAAAAACTAAAATAACAATGTAATTGCCTTAAATATAATAATAATGCTTAATACGTTACTATTGCTATCAGCTCAGGAACAAGATGTTGCCATCAGCAGGCCTTGAAAAGTGATGTGGTGTCTATTTCCTCATTTTGTTGTATCATTCTTGTCTAGCCTCTTGTCTAGCCTCAACATTTCCTGAACTGAGCATGGAAATAATGGATACCACTGCTATCCATCAGCACTTTCATTTTATAAGCATTAGTAACCAGTAAAATCAGCTTAGAAATATGATTTATTCAGCGGAGACACTACTAAGGAGAGTACAAACATTACTGTGAGTGAGAGGTTTTTATAAAATATTTTTTCATTGAACACTAATCTCATTACGACTTCTGAAATTCAGACAAAAATGACATATTCTTCAGCAGAAAGGTAAGAATTTCCATCAGGACACATCTCAAACTGAGTAAAACAAAATGCATGTGGCTAGATTTCCCTTATGCCATAAAAAAAAAAAAAGACTCTCAATATTTTATTTACTTTTAAAAGGGAATTGGAAAAAAAAAATCTTTTTCCCAGCACAAGAAGAGTATTGCATTGGGTAGGTTTCATGGAAATTAACTTGTACCAAATTTAAAAATAATCAAAATTGGTGTGTTTAGTATTAACAATGAGAACCACCTGCTTTAAAAAGGCCGATACGCAGTTAAACAAGTTTACATTTTGATATCTGAAACAGGATTTACTACTATAATTATCCCCCTATAAGAAAAACTTGCAAGTAATACTGAAAGCAAGAAAACATAAGTAACTTCTACTGAAATTACAGCTGAAACACATCTGGAGGAAAAATGAGTACCCATTTTCACAGCACACACAGTACCCCAATACCTACAATTTTCTTAGTTTTCATAGATAGGCAGCTTTTTTTCATTCAAAATGTTAAAGGTTTTTTTGATATCTCCTTGCACTTGGAAAAGTAGACATAAAGCAGAAAAGCCAGTAGACATCAGGTCAGTGTCCTTTTACCCACAGTCTCTCTGTTTACTATATTACTTTTAATAAAACTCCATGGTATTTGACAGTATTTTTGGTATCACCTTCTACTGGATAGCATAGTACAAAGTGTGCCTGCTGCTTTTTTTAAACAGGCTAAATGGAGATTACTAAAAATATAACTTTTGGGGAAGTTAATATCTATTCCAGCCATTATACTGAATAATTACAACCTAAATTAGTCTTGATTATCCTTCAGCTTATGAATTAAAAATTGGCCCTGTCAAAAGAGTATTTGTAAAATTTAAGGTAACACTTCAAATTACTTTATTAAGCTCTATATCACCTAGTGGGAAGTAACTATTTAGATATTTACAGTGTAAATATGTGTGTGTGTTTGTGTACAGACAGTATTTATATCACTAATAAAATATTGTATTTGTGTTTATTTAACTGATAAAATACAGATGTACACATCTGGCTTCTAACAAAAATACTTTTATAGATACAGACTGGGAGCCTAAGGAGTAGAATATTACTCATTCAGTACCCACAATTGCTAGATATATTTACAGCTTGAGTATAGGATTAACTACTGCAGCATTTATGGTTAATGGCAGTCATTAAAATTAAGTCTTCTAATTGCAGAAAATTAAAGAACCAGTATAAACTATAACCAAACACTAACTCTTTCATACAGGCTGCCTCCACAGATGAAGAGTTTTCTTCTACTTTAACATTTTTAGTACCATCAGATAAGAAGTATATATTAATCAGAAGCCAACTCAACTAAATTCTAAAATTTGAACACTAAGAATTTTAAGTGCGTTTCAGCTCCATATCACAAACACATGAATTTAGCTCTCAAGTGCAGGTGTCTGTGGGACAAAGGCAAGTACTCTCCTACTGTAATCAGTTGATGTCTAGGGAAGCATTCAACTGCACATAGTTAGCCACTCTTCGGAAGTAGTTCCTTCCTTCTTTTTCTCACCAACTGGCCCTTTCCCAGTAGTTAGTATAGGGGAACCACAGTAATATTTAACAGCTAAACTTCTGATGTGTTTAATTGTGAACATACAGAAAATAAGCAGGGCAAAGTAACATCTGTGTTGCTTGTGTGTTCACTTTAAATGATTTCTTAATTTGCCATACAGTTAACTGGAAGTGATATTTTCACAGTACAAAAGTTATCTTCACTTGAATTTTTGTTTTATTTTTTCTTCAACTGAAAGTCCTTAAACCAAAATGAAATGTCAAGTCTGTTTAAAATACATTTTGTTTCAGAAGATTAATTTATTAAATGTGAGAAAATACACAAATTGTATATTTTCTTTCAAATAACTTTTTCAGGAGACATTTCTGGTTTTGAGATCTTTTTTAAAAACTGCAAAGACTGCTGTCCATTGAAAATCTATATTTTCCATCAGTAATTTCCAGATTTATTTTTATTTTTAATTTTGCTAAAATAATGTAATACATGTTGTAATTTCTTGTCTTTTTCTTTACTTTCGTCCATGTGCCACACTCACTAACTCACTGTTTCTATGATTCCTTACCACTACTTTTTTTGCCATGAAAAAGGTATAGGACATATTCTAATCAGGTCTCAAGATTAGTGGAGAATGTGAACATAAAATATTTGAATGAACAATCTATGAGACATCTTGACTTCATTTATTCCAAGATAAATCTATTGACTTTTCCGTCAACATTCTTCAACAACAAAATGTTTTCTAAAATTCTAAAATTTTCCATTGAAAATGGAAAAAAATCCTCAGTGTCTGTGTCAGACTGTGCAGGCTATTATGGTGTCTCAGTTTCTATATCTTTACACATTTCTGCATATTAGTTCCTATATTTTCTTCTGGATTACCTTTACTCTTCCTTAACAGAAAGCAAGCTGACTGCTTTGTCCTCTTGACTGAGTACTATCTTGTGGCTATGGTATAGTCAATTTAAAGCATGGATTTTAAGCCACACTAATGTGCAATTGCATAAATGCAAACACATGGAAATACTACCTCAGGAGCAATTTCAACTATTAGTCCAAGTGAGGATTAAACACAGGGTATTTGGACATGCAGTACTACAAGCCTAATTGAACAGACAATAGCCAATGAACATTTAAAACTAGTTCTATTGCACATACAAAATAATTGCATATACAATTTGGCTTTGTCTTGCATTGTGCTTTACGGATTTATTTTTAAATAATAGCTCACTTCTTATGGCATTGCCATTGCTTTTCTCGGAGAAAATTATTACTTCTTCAAGTTTTAGTTTCTGTGTATTTGGATTTATGACTTCTTTCTTTTCAGTTCTAATATGACAGCAATTTTCTTCCCAGTTAAGGAAAAAAAGTACTAATGGGGAAGAGTTTACTAAATATCTCTTACATGTATTTTCATCAGCAATGTTCTCACAATCTTCCAAAATCAGTATATTTAGATAGACTTTCACAACTGGTCCATAGATAAATACAGAAAAATGGAAAATCTGTATTTTTTGTCAGAATATATATTTTGCTTCTATCACAACACATATGCAAAGCCATAGGAGTAAGAGAAACCAGAAAACATTTCTTATCAGGTCATTTGGAAAAAATATGGGTATCATCATTGGAGCAGTGTGGGCTCTTCTTGACACTAAGTAGTTTTAGTCCAAAAGCACTGAGTGAGCTGGGAAAAGCAGTTTCCACAAGTGTCTTTTCGTGCCAGGTACTGAGATAAACAAAACAGCTTAGCAAAAGGAATGCACTAACCTGTACCAAACTTTCTATTTTGCCATGTTGAATGCCTAATCATAATGTATGAGCGTTTACAGAGCTGGGAGACTAGACTTAGTTCTTCAGAGTTGGTCTTAAATGGAAATTGTCCGTTGTCCAAGCTTGCCTTTTACCAATACCAGTGAGTGCTTCAAATTACACTACTTTAATCTTTTAATTTAATTTTAACAGAGATACCTCGGATAGATGCAGATGTAGCTCACTTAATCTGCATTAAGGCCATGCAGGGAAAAACAACGATTGAGAGTTCTTCACCCCTCTTTTTCTCCCCCATGGCTCTCATGGCATGCATGCCAATGTCATATGATACAGGTGAGGCTGCATGTCTATTCAGCCTTCCCAGTTAGATCAGGCCTGTGTCTACTGCTGGTTGTGTAATCTGAAAAACAAAGATGTATTTTGGTTCTGCCTCTTGAGTTCTTGTTTAAACATGAACGAATTAATCAACCTCTTTAAGTAGGAAATGTTCCATTCAAAATTGCCACTGACAAATGCATTTCAGGAAGCGTGATGGTAGTTTGGGTTGTTTTTCATTTCTTGATATTTGCAGCAATGGAAGACAGGATGAATTAATTTGGGACAGAATAGATGGGAGAGAGGAGATGGAGCTAATTTAGGAGCTCTGTAAAACTGTTTCTCTCTTTTTCTCATACTACTTATAACAGGAAAGAAAATGCATACTCATAATAATTCCGCTGGCATCAATGGAGTTATTCTGTGGAATAATTTGACCTTCAAAATCCAGTTTTCCATTTCCTAACACCTTTTTGAAGTCACAGATACATGCTCTGAATAAATGCAGTAATTCTGGTATTTTGGTGGTTTTTATCTACTTCTTACATAGGCTGAATTAAGTTATTAAGTGGTGAGGTTATTAAAATGTAGGGTGACTGGACCACCTCAAATCTCCCCCCACAATTCTACATCACAATTAATACTGCTTAAAATATTGTAACTCTGTGATATTGATTAAATATTGGCAAGGCATTATACGAGATTTAATAAATGCACTTTAAAGGCTTTTATTGTCATATGATTGATTCAATTTTTTAAAAAAAATACGGGTTTCAAATATACATACAGATGTTTCAATTTATCTTTGGAATAAATGTAATATTTTATCTGGATTATTGTTTACCACACATTAAGGTGGAAAATCTTCTGGAGGCCATGTAGGATACTGCTATGTGTTTTCACATACCACTAGACATCTGTCCTTCTTCAGTTGAATCCCAACATGACACTATTGCTAACATCCCTAGAGGAACCTAGCTAGCTTTTCAGATGAACAGCCAGTAGGATCTCAATTCAACTGCCCACACCAGCGTCTAGTGTTATTTGAGGTTCCCTTGAAGACCTCCCATGACCTTCAGCAGTTGCACCAGTAAGGCAAGGGTCTTTCCAAGGCCCTGCCTTGTCTCTGCCACTTCCATGCCAATGTGTCTGGTTATCTCTAGAGCACCTTGAATAGCACTGGACATCAATGTTTAGGCGATCTGAAGAGCTGTAAGTGACTAAAGAAAGGCTTGTGTACAGGTGAAGTATCTAGTTCAAGGTTTCAAATCCCAGTAAGTTCTGAGTAGCCACCACTATTTGGTGACAACCTTTTCCCCTTTAACTCAAAAGTTCTCTAGTTATGCAGGAAAGCTCTGCTTATGTTTATGTAGACTACAGTCTAAATATTGTGCTCTAAGCTTGATATAGTCACAAATATTTGGCATTTCTCTTCTGTAGCCTGTCTAGGTGTTTATCCACTTGATCCCTTGAAGGTGATTCAATTTAGTATCATCAGAGAACCCCTAACATGTATTGACAAGGTGAACACAAATTGATTGCCTATTTGTAGATATTTAGTGCCGTATAAGATATTCTGAGGTACCCTGGTATCCCACCTGGCTGTCAGCTTCCACTCTAGTAGGTCTGTCTTCCCTTCATCTGGCACTGTATTGACCACATTTTTGGTGACTCTCTTGTGTAAAATGAGTCCCAGAAAAATGTGGATTTTAAATCTACTTTTGTTCTGGATTTTTTTTCCTGTTTGTTAAGATTATGTCATTCTTTTCTAGCTTACTGTCGTGGTTTAACCCCAGCAAGCAACTAAGCACCACACAGCCTCTCACTCACTTCCCCCCCACCCAGTGGGATGGGGGAGAGAATCAGAAAAAAAAAGTAAAACTTGTGGGTTGAGATAAGAACAGTTTAACAGAACAGAAAAGAAGAAACTAGTAATGGTAATGATAACACTAATAAAATGAAATAATAATAATAATAATAATAATAAAAAAATGATTGGAATATACAAGTGATACACAATGCAAATTGCTTACCACCTGCCGATCGATGCCCAGTTAGTCCCTGGGCGGTGATCCCCTGCACCCCTACTCCCCCCAGTTTATATACTAGACATGACGTCACATGGTATAGAATACCCTGTTGGCCAGTTTGGGTCAGCTGTCCCAGCTGTGTCCCCTCCCAACTTCTTGTGCCCCTCCACCTTCTTGCTGTCTGGGCATCAGAAGCTGAAAAATCCTTGACTTTAGACTAACAATTACTTAGCAACTACTAAAAACATCAGTGTGTTATCAACATTCTTGTCATACCGAACTGAAAATATAGCACTATACAAGCTACTAGGAAGACAATTAACTCTATCCCAGCTGAAACCAGGACAGTTAGTGATGTTTTGTACATAATTACAGCCCTATTATGCAAGAAGCCAGATGTACAGATTCCCCCCAAAAGTTGGTAGCTAGAAAAGAAATGGTATAGTACATCAAATCATTATCTGATCTTTGCATTTTGCATTTCACATACAAACTTTTCTTGACTTAAATCTACTATTTACTAATGTTTACCTTACATGGTAAATAAGTGTTGCATTAATTGTTCATGTATAAGCTGTTCTGATATCCAGAGATAAGGAGATCTCTATGGCAATCCCAAATGATGAAAATCTATCCAGACACCTTAGGATAGGACAGGCTAGCATTTCAGAGATTGGATAGTTATATTAAAGTCTACCATTGCGATCCACTCACTTTTTATATTAATTTTGCACAAAAGTAGATAAATATCTGGGATTGTTTTTTTCTCAAGTTATGAGAACAAAGTAAAAACTTCCTATCTTTTGTAACAGTTTTTTTCTTATTGGGATTTGCCAATAGAAGTAAAGAGTTTTCAGTGTAAAATATTTTTAAAAGATTCTAGCTTTCAGAAAATTTTAGGTATTCATTTTTCTCAGTCCTCTAAAATAATATGTTGAGGAATTAAAATAAGCACAGCAGGGAAAAGAATACTTGTTAAAAATCCTGACAACAGGTCATGTCTTATTCACTCCGAAATAACAAGAATAAATGCATTATGTAATCTGTAGATAGTAATCTTTACATTTCTTGCATTACATGAAAGTTATATTACCAAGTATTCATACTTCTGCAAAAAGATTTTATGTCTGCTTTAAAGACCAGAGTTGGATACTTTAAAATTCTGAATACAAATGTTTTCTCATCAGTTAGTGATTCTGCTTTGCTACCACTGTTTCAGTAGGCTTCCATTCAAAACTATTTTACACAGTTTGGAGGAATATAAAGATTTTTTAAAAACCTATAAAAATGTATGCTATTTATGCAATTTGCAATTCCTGTCCTTTGCAAAATGAAAAAAAAAAAAAAGAAAAAAAGAAAAAATTGCAGCTATATAAATATCTGTCACTTGAACAGGAGAATATCTTTTGTGCAGGGCTATTTATAAGCAATGAATTCACTGCATTCACAGAGCTACATGATATTAAACCTTTGTGCTACTATGAACCAGTTGTGAGCAGGAAGGAAAGTTTTCACAAAATATTATGTTATTTTTCTCTGAAAGTGTCAGAAACCACATTTTTATACCTTGAAAGTATATTTGTAACACTAGGCATTCTGCTACATTTAAGTACTTCCTAATTCAACACCAAAATACAATAAAATCTCATCTTAATTATCCCAGTTAACTTGTGTAATAATTGCATTTTACAATATATGTAGCATACCCATTGTTATTATGAAAAAATAATCCCAAACTCTTCATAAAAAGTCTGTTAAACATTTAGGCTTGCATCGATATTCAGATGTTCATAAGTTATCCAGATGTCTGTGTATATTTCAGTCATAATTGCAGCCACATGAGCTGTGTTTGGGTTTTAGGGCATTAGCAGCCCAGAATCCATGTCCAGTACAGACTGCAAATGAAGTCAAGCCAGATCTGATGGCCTAGCAGATTTTACGGCGTTTGTTGTTTATCTAATTCCTTTAAGGTCTTGCCCAGAGACAAATTGACCCTTATCATATTCTTTATGCTACAGCAGAATTTTAGAAGTGTTAAATAGAAAAAAAAAAAAAGCATTTATTTTTACTGCACATATGTTCTTGTTTCATACATTTTCATTCTTAAGAAGCTATGAAATGCTAGGCTGCTGCAAATAAGTATAATAACAATTTGAAGAGGAACGCAGATTCACATTATTCTATGTTGCTTCATTTACAACTGTATAGATTCAGAGTACTGAGATCCACTAATATTTAGTACATATGTGTTTTTTCTATGGCAGTACCAATTTAAATAGCACTCCTTTGTTCAGTGTGATAATAGGAAAAATCCTGTGCTTACAGCACATATTTTTATAGGTTCAAGGAGGATACAAATGACACAGTGAGGATAGCACTACGAGACAAATTTTAGCTGCTAAAATGAATGATAGCTGACAAGGACTGCCACTGAAAGGTCCAATAGGTCAAACAATTTTAAAATAAAATAAAATGAAAAATATATATATAAGAAGAAAAAAATCAGAAGCCAAAGGAGAGAGAACATGTTGTAAAGGAAACAGTTGATAAAAGGCAGCTTCTGGCCTTTTGGGAAGACTAAAGGGGAATGGAGGAAGATAAAAGCATTTGCTGTTTCTGCTTCTGATAACAGCAGAAAGAGGAAAGTGACACTGTCAGTACAGTGTTTTTAGAAAATAAATAAATAAATACAACCATGCTGGCAGCAGTCAGGCTAAGTTTGATATGTTAAGCCATTTTAGAGGAGACTGCCACTGAGACTTCCAACCTCCACTTCTGCCTCACAGGGTTGAGATAACATTTGTTAACATATTCAAACTTTGGCAGGCTTTTCCAAACCAAAAAGAGCTTGTAAATATTTAGAATATTACCTGTCACTGCTTGAATGCTTTTCTTCCCGCAGATTTTTAAACTTCTTTATGTTGATTCCATGTCTACAATTCAAGATTATTTCACATGGCAAATAAAGGGAACAATCTGGGTAATGTCATGTAGTCATATAGCACCATTGAAATTATTAAAATGTACTCAACACACCCATGGGACTGGCAGATATGACACAGGACCTGCAGGAGAACTGGGCCATCTGTGGGTGGCAGGCATCAGCCTCGTGTGTTAACACACAGTACGTCACAGTGTTCAGGCACTAGAATTACACACTTTATTTCACTTTTAGTAAGAATCATGTAGTAACAGATGTTAGCCTCAGTTACCCCCCAAAATTTCCCTCAAGATTAGATTTTCTATTCATGCAAATCATGATTATGCTAGGATGGCTCTGTGTTTGTACTTTGTGTGCACAAGCAGGGCCAGAAGATAAGGATGCTGCGGTACAGTACTAAGCTCATAAGTTATGCCCAGACAGGGTGTTTGTTTGCTGTCTGCAAGGACCTCATAGGAAGAAGATGCCTCTGCAGAAAGCTGTTTGGACTTCAGCTCTAAAGCCTGTAAGGCAACCTTTCAGACAGGCACAGTGTACTGATGATGGCATGACTTACTGCATTGCACTGTAATTTAGGGGTGATATCACTGAAGTTATTAAGGTCAAACAGATCCAAGCCACTGGCAGAAAGAAAAAGAAATAGGCTTAATGAATTGTGTAAAAGCAGTAGTTCTGTTGCCATTGTTATTCCTCTGTTTTCCGAGTTAAATATTTCTCAACAAATTGCACATGGTTCAAGATTTCAGCAAGACTTTGCATGCATTCCCATGTACTCCCTTTAGTAGAGGAGGTAATTAATTTATTACTAAACAAACTTTTTTCCATGTTCAGAACTATCTTGAGCAGGTTATCTACAATAAGGAAAAATATGACCCCAAAATAACTAATTAGCTATATATTGTGTCACTCTGATGATGAATATTCTTCCAGAAAAAAAGTAATAACATTTCAACAAAATGTATAACATTTTCAACTGGCAATAGATCTATTTTTGGATCCAAGCATTTTATGTCATCTAGATAATGTTATCATTCAATCTTGATAATCAGATGCAGTCTATTCTGCCCTAGCTACTAATGTCATCAATTTGATATCTCCTTTTTAAAACACTAGTTTTCCCAGGAGAGTTAGAGTAATGTCTTTGAAGATTGAGTTTGACTGAAAAGTTTAGAATAGCAAAAAGAACACAAAGAAAAACAGAAGTTTGCCAAGATGTTTTCTAACTCTCCTAGATGAGTTAATGATATTAATATCCTTTCGGAGGTGCGTTATTTGCTCTAACCAATGCCAGGACCAATCTCAAAATTATCACACAGTCCCCACATAGTAAATCATAAGGAAAACATCTTTAACCATGGGACTTCAGTCTGAGAGAGTAAAGGAAACAATTCTTCACTAGACTATTATAATATTCCTTGTCATAACTTAACTTTTGCTTAGCTGTCTATGAGTCCTGTTCACAAAGAGACTTTAGCACAGAGTTGAATTTTCAAATCTGGGTTATTCACTTTGGATTCCTGAAAAATACAAGGAAAGATTTTGATACATATTAATGTAACCCACAAAGTCTAACTTGATGAGTTTGAAACCAAAATAAAACACAAAGAACATTTTAAACACCCAACCTCAAATGCACATAAGCCAATATTCAGGGAAACTGTGTGGGCTGCAGCTGTGCTAGCAAACTAAGCTAGCACCAAGGCAAAGTAGCATAGAACAGCCTATGCCAATAGCCTTAAACTCTCTGAATTTCCAAACCATGCCTACTTTTGAATTATGCCCATGATAAAACCCATGTCAAAGACCCTTATAAGAACACACCAGATGTGAGAGACTGAATTGTTATCTTGAGCTGTTTGTCTCAAAGATTGTTAGGTGTGAGAGACTGGACTGTCATCTCAAGCCATTCATCTCAAGAATTGTGAACTGCTTATCTCGAGCCCTTTGTCCTTGAGATGGCCTAAGCAGGACATTCCTCTGTCCATAAGGACAATTACTAGGCCACTGAGGCATCCAGGAGAGGAAGTGGGCTGAAGCCGACAAGCATGCATGAATGTGGAGGCTACCATGCTCACGGAAACTGTAGTCTTTGAGATAAGATACTGGTTTCTGGTGTTGATCATGCGAAGGTCCTGTGATAGACAAAACCTGCAGCGCGTGAACAGTGCATGAACAATATGTATGTGCATGCATCATTGAAATATGCCCTATTAAAAACTGTGGAGTCAAGCCATGGTGTGCACCCACCACCGAAGAATTGAAGACTGAGGACCAACGGGACGCAGCTGGATCCATGGTGATGACTATCCTTGCAACTCTATCCCGGCTGCTTGCTTGATTTCTGCCTTTTCTTCCATTCTATCCTATCACTACTATTTTCTACTTTTGATACTTTTGATAATAAAAACTCTTTTGGGTATATGGCATTTGACCTCATTTGTATCATAATCTCGCTCTTGGGATCATATCAAAACCTTCCCTGACATTGGATCAGGACACAGGACAGATGATCAAATTTCAGTGCTGGAGAAGATTCCCTGCCACTGTTTAATTCACGAGTACAGAAATATATTAGTTACTAAAATACAAAATTTCAGTGCTTTTGATTTCGATACCAGGTAATTGCAAGCATAGTCTGAACTCCTATAACAGTGAATCCTGTTCGGCAATTAGACATCATGACTTTTTCAGTCCTTTCTTGCATTGTAGTAGTTGATCTTGCTTTTCCTAGCATTCAGTGTGTATGAGTATAGATACAGGGTGTAGTTATCCTGATCACAAGACCATTGTGTATTGAGGAGTTAATGATCCATGTAGCAGTTAACCTGAGTAAGTCCAGGTCTGGTCTGTGCTGTGCCTGCATTTATGCCACCTGCAAGGCCTTGCCTTTGTCTAAAAGTCCACCAAGAAGTTACCCTGTAAATATCCTTTCTATTTGACAGCAGGAATGATAGAGTTGTTTTATTGTAAGACAATCTTAAAACCGCTCAAAATACCAAAACGAAAGAGCTTCTCTCCAAGTATGGGCTCTGCTCAGCATGCCGTGGGTGAAACCATCTGGGGTCTGTCTGAAGCTGCATGAACGTGGGGTTCCCAACATCTGAAGGGACATAAGATTTACTCGCTCTCTAGGTAAGATTTACTCACTATCTGCATTCCTCTTTTTAGTCTACCTTAGTGAAGTGGCTATTTTATTGCCCTGTCTCTCTCTCTCACACAGCAGCCCCACCCCA
Organism: Haliaeetus leucocephalus; assembly: GCF_000737465.1. Taxonomy (NCBI): domain Eukaryota; kingdom Metazoa; phylum Chordata; class Aves; order Accipitriformes; family Accipitridae; genus Haliaeetus; species Haliaeetus leucocephalus. The sequence goes on from NW_010972898.1 coordinate 5,236,683, forward strand.
GTGCAGATAACCTCGTTTCACAGTCAAAAACACAGTCTTGACTACATTTCCAGTGAAAAAGACATCAAAAGTACCACAGATACCACTTCAAGCATTTTATCCCAGCCAAACCACCTTGTCTGTGGGGCTGAGCGGTGCCCTGGGGTGGACGGGTTGGAGCCGGCTGGAACCGGCTGGAACCGGCTGTGTCCAGCACGGGGCAGCCCCGGCCGCTCCTCACAGGGACTGCCCGGCAACCAACACCCTGCGACCTGCACCCAGTGCAGTTGTAAAACACCAGTTCCCTCCGCTGCGGTACACACAGCAACATGCTGGTGGCTGTGGCGCTCGGGATGGTGTATGAGATGCTACCTGATCTTTCACAGCAATGGGCCAGAAATGTACTAAGCCTGCAGGAGTGGACTGAGGAAATACATGGGAACATTTTAAATGTAGATATGTTTGCCAGTATAGTAAAATTAATAAAAGCTGTGTAAGAAAAAAATTCTGAGTTTCATGTCATCTGTTTCACCTTCCTCTCCTGTGAGACACACTGGGGGGCTGGCAGTATCCTCAGAAATATCCCACTGAATATACTTGAGCACCCCAGAGATAGAGGGAACCGTCTGCTGCAAGTTCTGAGCCTGACACAGGAGCAGGAACAGAAGCAGAATTTTTGCTGTATTTTCCTTTTTACATTTGTAACTATTGCATTGTACTTCCTCCTAGAGACAAATCACATCCCCACCCAAACGCAAATGACTGATGTCAGGTCTCTGAACACATACACAGATACTTGTTTTGAACCTTTAAAAAACAATCTAAACAATTCTTCTCAAAACCAAGTTGCTTTAATAACATCCTCACACTTCAGAAGTTTTTTGTATATAGTATCTGTGTGTTTCTAAAATTTCCAGTACAACCTACAGATTTAAGAATGTATCTGTGTTGTTATTAACCACTTAAAAATCTTTTCAGAAATGACCTAAAGCCTTTCTCAGATGTTTGTTATTATGTTGAAGGTGTGTTGTTTATGCAGGAATAGATGATTTATTAGATGCCTACAGCTCTTAACACATTAGGACAACTAAAGAGGTGCTCTGGAATGCAACACTTGCTAAGGGTTGCCTTCTCTTCAGCAGTAGTAAAAAGAAAATAAAAAATAATATAAAGGACTCAGGATAATAAGGGTGACAGGTTAGCTATTAAATGATTTAGATGTACAGTTCTGATTTCTCTAAGTTTACAGTTGCAGACCTAAAAAAAAAAATGAGTTCAGAAAAAAATTCCTTAAAAGGTAAGTCCTTTATAATAAAGAGTAAACAGGAACTAGATTTTTTTTTTTTTTTTTTTACAGAAGAGAGTTATGGAAGAAGAGATCCTTAACTAAAGGAAAGAGAGGTTGCTTGGTTTTGTTTGGTTTTGTTTGTTTATTGAGGAAGGAAACAGGAATAGAGAAGGTCCACTTTGATGACTTCAGTGTCCAAAAGTACTTTCAAAATGTACGAGTCAGTGGTACTAAAAGATTTTGCAAAATAGTGATGGCTCATAAACTGTTACTCTTTTTAATATAAACCAGCCTACTTTATGGAGGAATTCAATACTACTTTTTCTGATCATTTTAATTGAAGTATTGATGAATTGAAAGGGCCAGTTTCAGAGCTAAACTTTTGTTACTTTAAACAGTTTGATATGAGAAAAATATATATGTGAATTAAGGCAGTACTTGCAGGCAAATTAATTATATGACTCCATGAGTAAAGATTTCATAGGCTTTTCTAAAGCTAAATAATGCTTCTTTGTGTTTCTCTTAGATGCGAGCAATAAAAGCACTGGAAAACTGGAGTATGGACATAAAAGCTATGCAGTAAGTAGTACAGAGTGGATTTGAACATAATTACCCTGGGTTTAGGTATATAAGTTTGTTTTTATAGTATCAATCCAGTCTAAAACAGAAGAGTTCAAATCATGGAATCACCTTTACAAATCCAAGAAGTTCCATCCTTCATTAAAGTTTTTAGAAGTGACCTTGAATTTTCTGCCAGCAGTTTCCCTTATGTTTCATCAAATTTGAAACTTCTTTCAAATCTTTTTTGTAGAAAACCTTCATCCACAAACTTTCCTAATAAAATTTCATTAGACTTCTATACTGTCTGTATACAGCATATAAATTTGGTCTGCTGTATACAACCAAGCCTGTATTTTCTTGTATCTATGTCTGAGTGTCATCTGAAGAAATGTTCAGTGAAATACTGATTTCAGCAAACAGAAAGTCTGATACTGATTTTTATACCAAGTAGAGGAGAATATTCAGGACAGTTAGGGCAAGATTCTAAGCATATGCCTACAACAGAGCAGGTCAGTTTAGGCTTCTGTATTCAAAAGTGAAAAATTAATGAGGAACAATTGATACTGTCTATTATAGATGCCAAATTTAGGATTCTATGTATTACATCTTGTAAGTGTTCATTTTACTGTGAAAGGATTCTATGTAATCCAAATGTAGGGTATTTATCTGACTTCAAGTTCTCTCATGGTGTTTATTTGGAAAGGTAGAAGTAAATGAAGAGGTACTATCTGTTCTCAGTGTAGCAAACTGTTAATGTTATCTAGAAAAGTTATGTGTCTTTTTAAGGAAGTATTATTAAATGAGGATTTTGATTTCAGGTGCGTCTTTGAGCAAAGGATCTTCTGCTATTACAAAGAATGATGAGGAGAGCTACAGTTTCAGCCTGTCACTGATTGAACAGGTAGGAGTGGAGGCATGACATGCTTCAGGATGTTAATTCTTCCTTCATATTTATGTCAGATCAAGTTAGGAAGAGGCTGTAAAAATGTCTTTTCTCTGTCAGATACTGAGTTGGTATGTTCAAGTAAATTAGGCCTTTTTCTCTTAAATGACCTGTGTGCCCGTGACTATGAATTTCACAAAGTCATTTTCCAAGGAAATGGAAAATGCTATCAACATTTAATTTCTTGATCTTTTATTACATTTCGTCTTATAGAAAAGATGTAATAAAAGAAACTTTCTCATTTGAGATGGATGTGGAGGTGTTCTCTGACAGCTGCTTTCTACCTTTGTCTTACAGGATGATAGATTCAAACTACTTTATTTACCTAAAATATAGATATCTAAGTCTTAGCTAGTCAGCCTGGATTAATGAACAAAAGTAAGCACATCTAGATGATAGTAGTGATTCATTTTGCTTCTCTTAGATGCCTATGTTAATAGGAGATATATGTCCCCCTGGAGGTATGTATTTCTCTGAAGTGACTATGAAGAAAGTCTGAAGTGACTTATTTGGATTTAAATGCTTAGCTATTAGACATCAGAATTTAGGTGGGTTGAATTTCACTCTGTGTGAGATGAAAAAAAAATAGACATGAAACCGCCTAATTTGTCTTTTATAATCATAGCTATATATGTTACCTCGTGTATATATATATATTATAGTATATATATAAACATATAGATATGTTTATGTGATATATGTAGTTTGCAGCTAGCTACTAGGAAGATAAATTTATTATCTGTTATTATTTAGGAAGATAGATGTCTTTTCCATAATTAGTCATGTTAAAGTACAGCTAAATTCTTGTAATATTCCTTGCTCTAAAACAATTGTATGGGTAATGACATGACTATGAATTTCCAACAGAATAACACCTGTCCAATACAACCAGTGGCTTTAAAATACATATTTTTCACAGCTGTGATTACTCACAATTGTGCTCAGTCAGTTCATATTTTTCAATGGAGAAAGCTGGCTTCTAGAAGCAGACTCTACTGAGCAGACTGTGCAGGTGTGCTAGCAGGTATACATTCTGTGGTAAGAGCTTGCCTGCACACCCACAACAGAGGACAGAAAGACAACAGCAGGAGGGGGAGCTCAATTAATATTCTGCCCTGGCTATCCTCTGGCCCATTACAGGAGCCATCAGCCCATCAAAGGCCCATCTCCACAAAGTGCAGGGACACCATGGCAGGCAGGAACCCCATTTAGGGACTCAGAGGAAGAAACGCCTTGTCTGGCCCTGTGCCGGTGCTGTCCCAGGAGAGCCACAGACCCCGTGTTCATGTGTGAAACCTACCAAGATAAGACAACGTTGGAACTCCTTCTGGACTGAGGTGGGTTGCTGCCTGGGGGTGTGGGACACATTATGGCTGCAGGGGAAGAGCATCTCAGGAGTGCACAGGACTTATTATGGGACCTTTTGAGGAGGAACCAAAGGAAAATGGATTTAGGTGATTTGGGGAGAAACAAGGGTGGGAAAAGAAATGCATAAGGCAGTAAAAGGAGCCCAGCCATGTGTCTATAGTTTGCTGGTCAGTACACTTGTCCGACCATGCCCTGCGCCTGGTCAGCACAGCCTGCCCTATTTATTTATTAAATTGCTTTCTAACTATTTCCTGGGTGAGGGACTGGGGCATGGAGGCGGGGGAGGCACGTGCATGGGCATCTTAGTGCAGCAACTGGAGTCAGACCACAGGTTGGAGGGCCCATGTGCCCTTAATACCAGGGACTGAAGAGGCTGGCCTGAATAGACTTAACTGCCAGCCACTGGAGTAAGACCTCAGGCCACAGGGCCCCAGTTTTAGTGGTGCCAGCACATGTAGAGAGCATGGGCATGCAAGTACGTGTGTGATCACTAGCAAACATCATGATGGACTAGCCAGAGAGTAGGTGACGTGGCCTGGGACACAGAGGCAGGGGGGCTGTATCTCTAAGAACAAGACCACAGGAGGCTGATTACTGGTGGACCAGCAGAGTCCTGACCAGGGGTGCGTGTGTGTGTGTGAGAGAGAGAGTGAGGGGGTCTGTCCTAGCAGTGCGAGTGGGACTACAGACTATGGGGTTCATATGTCCAAATACCAGCAACCGGGGAAACTGGGATCCAGGGACAGCTACTGAGCTGTGTTTGAGCCCAGCTACTGGAGGGAACCACCTTGTACATATGTGTATAGATATATATACTCTCACTAGCAGACCATCCTGCTCATGCATGGAGGGGAGCAGGATGAGGCTTCTGGTGGTTTCTGTGTTTGTATGAGTGCTGAATGTATCTGTCTTGATCTGTGCAGTCAACCATATATATATGTATATATGTGGTGAACATGGGTGCTCTATATGAATGTGCTTACTGGGAATACATGCTCAGCCTCACAACAAGTTGCACCTGGGAGAACGGAGCTGCAGCAGCCTCACCTCTGTCAGGTCATTGGATCTGGCCCAATATTTTTTCCCTTATAACGCGCACTTGCCTACATATGTGGCTCTGAAGTCCAGCTCTGCACCTTATCTGACTGCTTAGATACAACCAGGTGAAAGCACAGAAATGCTGTTAGAAGAAAATGCCCAGGGAAATGCCCACAGCCATAGCTCTTCACCGGTGTATTCACTTTCTTAGAACTTAGGGTATGCAGTATTTCATCAGTTTTCTAAGTAAATAAAGTGAAGATGAAGCACAATGAAGCATGACTCAGCCTTTCTGACATGTTGACAATATTGCCCTGTCCTGTGTTTCCACATGTTTAACAAAAATAGCAGCTTAGATTTCCTATCACTTTTTACAATTAAGAGCAAATACTGCATTCTTTGTTCTCGGCATATATGAAAAGTATCCTTTCCTCATACCACTTCCATGCTCTTTTCACATTTTGAAATTCAAATATTGGTTCTGTGAAAAGATTCTTCCAAAATCCAGTAAAATATTGATTAATGTTCCTATTTTAAAACATCATGTGAATCAATTCACTTAGAAGATTTATTTCAAGTAGCATATGTCTCTTGAGCCATTGAAAACACAGAAATTTTGTTCAGTGTACACTGTAGCTTCCCCAAAATCCAAGGAAAATAATACATCAACTACAAAATAAAACCAATCCGTAACTATTGGTGGTAGCTGTTGCTTACTGTACTTTAAGCTTAAAAACATTGGATGTTTTACACATTTTATGGTAGCCAATATTATGAATAATAAAAATAAGCATGGTTCCAATGTGACTGACGAATTCAGTTACTACTGTTGTTCAAATTAGGGTTAGGAACTCAGAAAGCTAATTGTGATGTCTTTCTTTTTGTGTTAAGTGAACATGCAGGTATTTAGCAGTCTGTGTTTAAGGCCTTTAAAGTTTACAGACACTAAATAGAAGAATAAATATTTAATACAAGCCAAATGATTGGTGGGCAGAAAATACGTTTTATTACCCTTTCACTTTTTCCTTCTACTAAAACAGCGTCCTCTGTCCCTTCCTCAGCTCGCTCTTTCTCTCTCACTTCTCTCTCATGATGAGCAGCTATATAAAGACAGAACGAGGACAGAAGGATGGATGGAGGGAAGGAAAGAAGCAGAGATATAAAGTAGGAAAAGAAGAGCTTTCAGCAATGCATGAAACAGTTATTACTTTTACTGCTGTTAATATTGTCCATGATTTGTTCTATTGAAACAGTCTTGTTAAGAAGCTATGACTGCCATTGTTCCTGGTTATTGTTTGAGATATCCTCACTGCTTTCAGGATCTGACATAAAACTGTATTTCTTCCTCCATCTCATGCAGCGGAGAAGGCATGGGATGCAAACTCTATGGTTATTGCCAATGGAGTCACTGATCTCAAATGTCATGTTTCAAAGGAGGAAAAACACTCATGAATGAAGCAATGCACTGTTAGAAAGCAAATCAGCATTCAGGAACAGTCCTCACTGTTATAAACTCAAATAGCTGATATCCATAAAAAAGAGAGTAGAAAAAGAGCAATATTTTCTAGTTTTTCTAAACAAAACCAAAGCAAAATAGTTGATTGGAGATTTAAGTTTGAATTTACAAACTGTGGAATTTACGGTCACTAAATATTTCATATTTTTATGGTTTACAGCTGTGTTTAAATAAATCTATCTAATTATATTGAAGGCTACATTGTAATCACAGGCTAATCCCATTTGCCTGCCCAGAACGTGATAGCAACGAGTTCCATTGGGTTATTCAGATTTACAAATGGAGTGGGTTTTGCATTTATCCTAAGGTTCCTTTCTTTCTTTTTTTTTTTTTTCCCCTCTAAATGTGATTGGCTTTCTGCTTCAAAAGAATCATGTTTGTGACCTTAAACCAAAAATAAGAAAGACAGATAAGTCAATTCTTGACACTTTCCCACAAAGACCAGACCATCTGGACACTTTGTATTTGTAACAGGTGCTTCTGGGACTTAGAGCCTAATTCTGGCCCAGATTCTGTTCTGTATGGGTGACTCCATCACTGTGTGCAACTGCACATTGCATTAATTGAAGGGACTCAAAAAGGCCAAGTACAGTAATTAGTCAGTTGGTCATGCAGAAAAGAGACTAGTGGCTTAGTGCCACCAAATGTTGAATGCACAGATGTACAGCACCATCAACTTTTGCTCTCTGCGGTACTCTGCTAATCTCTGGCAGGTAGAGCAAAGATCTGTCTTAGTCCAGGTTTTCAGTCTCCTGGAAGCAACAACATAAATTTTATATCCACTTGGGAAAGAAAATCATGCGTTTGAATGACCTAGAAAAGAAGCCACATCAGCATAAAATTGTCAGAATAGTAAAAGTGCCAGATGGGCCAAATATGCTAGTTAGGTTTTTAGGTTCCAGTCTGAGTTTTTAGGTTTATCCAACAGCGACTGGCATATGTAATAGAAGCTATGAAATGTGTATGATTTTGCTTTCAGAAGCTTACTGTTTTGAACACTGCTGTTTTTCTTTGCACATACTTGACTTTTTTGTAGGCCTAGCTATTCTGAGGTAGTGGTCAGAGATTGATCAGAATTGTTAGCTAGTGTTAAGTTAAGAATACACCTGCTGTGCTACTCATTTCCACAGAGCAGTACAGCTAAATGTGGGTGGTGGTGGCATTCAAAAAGGATGTAAGTGAAACTGGTTTGTATATGAGGTTTTGCCTGGCTTACAGCAGGAAGTCAAGTCCTTTTTCTGCATCTTTCGCGGATGACATGTGTGCTGTTGTGCTATACATCCATTCAAAGTAGGTCTCATAAAAAAGCCTGGATTGTTGTGTTTCACTGTAATGTAAAAATTCTGAACTAAACATTTATTTTGAAAAACATAATTTTTACTTTCTGGTCAGAACAACCAGAAATAAGAACTGGTAAATTGAAATCATAGTTTGCTTAGGCCATTATTTTCACTATTATATTAGGTTTTACATACATTGTCCCTTTGAAATCAGTATCTGCACCTTACATCGCAGTTATATAATCCCATCGCCTTCACTTGTGGTGCTTACTACAAGAATTACTTATAATAGTAAAATGTAGTGTCTGAAAGAGTATAATAACTGGTTTTAATCTTTTCATTCGAGTTATCTTGGGATTCTGCTATATTTCACTTCTCCTATGATTAGCAAACAGCAGTGTGATCATACAGGTATCATACAAGAAAGTTGAAGGAAAACCTTTAAAAAAGGTTTTAAAAAACTTTTTTTTTATTATTTTTAAAAAGTACTGCAAGCTAGCCTGCATTTCTATATTTTCTGCTAAATGCTGTTAACTCTTGGTATACTTAATATTTTAGCTGCATAGTCTACTCCAGCTATGGACTGCATTTATAAAATTCTATCTCTTCCAAATCAGATTATCCTTTCTTTTCCTGTGCAGGGTCCTGAGAAATCAGGGGTGTAAGACCCAGGAGGTCTTGAGGAGGAAATATTCCCTTATTCTTAGTCACTTGCTGAAAATGACAGTTTTTTCCTACAATTTGTATTCCTAAATTATAGAAGTGTCCTACATGTCAAAATAACAAGTGTTACTTTAAACTTTACATTTTAAGATGAAAACACCTACAACAGGTACTGACTTATCTGAACTATTTTTGTTTAACCACAATGACATTTTTAATGAAGCAGAAGAGAAAATTAACTGAGCTATAATGTTCAGACTTATATTGGTGATAAGTGTGGAAGAAATAAGATTGAAATTGTTCCTGAGGAGCTAAAGTGAGGAACAGAACTGGGAAAGATACATGAACCCAAGATACTGCTCTTGTTTGATATAGGTTTCAGTATTATTCCTCTGCTTTGCCTATTTAATTTGTGTGAGCAGGCAGGGAATCAAATATCCTGGAGAAAAGGATTCAGAGGGCTGATCATCCTGCAAAATTTTCAGGGGGAGTTGTGTATATTAATCTCCTGGGATTACTGAGCATTTTACATGCCATATTTCAGTTCCCTACCTAATTAACATACAGAACAGAGCTGACAGACAGCACAAAGAGATGCTGTGATGTGTGCAGTGATTTAAATGAAACTACCACATCTCGTAAGCTTACTGGACTTTTTTTAATATCCTGAGCACATAGTGTATGATTAAAAAAAAAAAAAAAAAAATTGGTTGCTTCGATCGGATGACAAATATTGGAAACAGGTTTATACTTTAGCTGGAATACAGTATTCCTCTTCCCAAAAAAATTCATAAAAAGTAGATAAGTTACTGGTGTAATCTAAGATGTGTATGTGTCTGAAGTAATTCATCCTCTTATTCGAACAAAGCAAAATATTTGTCATAGAATGCATGGATTTTGAGTTGGAAAACAAGAATGTTGCCTGTGGGGCAATGAAGATTGCAGGCAGCCTACCATGCTCTTTTATTATTTAATTCTCACTTTCAATGTACATTTGCATTTTCCTCCTCCTCTTTTCTCCTATTCTGCCCACTCAGAGTTGAAGTGCAACTCATTCCTTGGACAACACTTCTAACCATGATTTGCAAAGCTCAACAACTCACAGTTGAAATCCTAAGGGCTGATTCCCACAGTAGACAGAGGAGTTTGTGACTGCAGTGGAAAGAATTTTAAAATTTTCATGCAGATCCAAAAATTGTTTTCTGGACAAGGAATCAGGGCAGTAAGTTGGGGTAGTTAAGACATGCATTGAATCAAACGTCAGACTCGTGCAAGTTAGACAGCCCTGGTTCACATATAATTTAAGTGATAGCCTATGCTTTGGCTGCAAGACAGGACATGTAAGGAGAAAACCCTTACACAGACATAAAACAGAGTTTGCTGTCATTCTACCTTTGTTCTTTTCTACCTGTGTGGTGACTAGCTGATGGAGAGCCATCACTTTCCTCCATGGTAACTTGTTACACCTTGCTGTGTGCCCTATGAGACACTCACACAGAACTTGCACCTGAAGTTGTGGCTCCCCATATCAGTGATGAGAAAGGAGTTCCTCATATATTCTGGTAGTCCAATATTCTGATATATTCTGACTTCTGTTGGAGTATATGAGCCTGCTCTCCTAGAGCTGCTTTCTCTAATCTTTTTCTTCCCTTGGTTCCCTTGGAATTTTATGATGTGTTTACTCAGAATTAGGGACTTGATAATAACTTGGTAAGATGATGTGCTGGTGAAGGTAATATTCCTTTTAGAAAATGCTGCATTTACTTCTAGTTACATTAGGGGTTATTTCAATTCTGGGTTAGGATATTCATATAATGAAGAAATATGGTGCTTTAATTTGTCTTTATAGCATTAATATGATTAAATTTACTTACACACAAATAAATTAATTATTCCATAAATACATTATGTTTAAAATATTACAAAATCATTGTGCGTAATTAGATACTTCAGGTATGATTAACAGTGTTTCAAAGTATTTTAAATTAGCTGTTTATTTCTTGTGAAAAATTAAACACCACTCTGGCATTAGGAGTCATGATAAAGCTTCAGCTAAATGTATATAAGCAGCTATACACTGACTATTGTGTGATGCTGAAGGTCTTGGGTTGTGATCAGCAGACTGAAGTCCTGTTGGAGGCCAGTCACAAGCAGTGCCTGCCAGGGATCAATATTGGGGCCAATACTGTTTAACACCTTCATTAATGACCCAGAGAATGGGATGACATGCACCCTCAGCAAGTTTGCAGGTGACATAAAAGCAGGAAGAGTGGCTGATATACCTGGTGGGTGTGCTGCCGTTCAGAGGGACAGGCTGGAGACGGGCAGACAGGAATCTAGTGAAGTTCAGCAAAATGAAATGCACATTTCCCCAGGGAAATTCCTGTGGAGACATAACCTCATGTACCACTAAATGCTTGCTGCTGACCATCTGGAAAGCAGCTTTGTAGAAAAGGACCTGGGGGCACCGGCAGACTCCAAATAGAACAGGAAACGGCAGTGTGCCCTTGTGGCGTAGAAGGCTAAGGGCATTCTGGGCTGCGTTAGGAAGTGTCGCCAGCAGGTCGAGGAAAGTGATCCATCCCCTCACTGTGGGAGAGGCCACAACTGAAGTGTTGCATACAGCTCTGGGCACCCCAGTACAAGAGAGACATGGACTTACTGGAGAGAGTCTAGCAAAGGACCACTAAGATGTTTAAGTCACTGGAGCAACTCTCACATGAGGAGAGGCTGAGAGAGCTGGGACTGTTCAGACTGGAGAAGAGAAGGTTCAGGGGGATCTTACACATGTGCGTAAATACATGATTTCAGGGGGAGGAGGAGGAGGGCAGTAAAGAATTTGGAGCCAGACTGTTCTCTGTGTTATCCAGTAAAAAGACAAGAGGCAATGGACTGAAATTAAAATGCAGGAAATTCCAGATAAAAAGAAAATAAAAAAAACCCCCTTGTTATTGGGAGGGTTGTCAGACTTTGGTTTAGGTTGTCAAATAGGCTGTCCATTGAGACAGTGGAGTCTCCATCCTTGGAGATATTCAAAACCTGACTGGACACTGTCTTGGGCAACCTGCTCTAGCTGATCTTTCTTTAAGCAGGGTGTTGGATGAGGTGATCTCTAGAGGTCCCTTCCAACCTCAATCATTCTGTGATTCTTTGACTTATCCTACCAGACATCAAGTCCATTGATGAATACTAAGTACCTCCCACTTCTAACCTTACATCTAGTTTTTTTTTCCTTCTGTAGGGTTTCTTTAGATCTTCTGTAAGGAGACAAGCAGAAGAGTCTCAGGAACATCAAACAAGTTTTACAGTGAAGTATAGACAATACATTTAGAGTAAAGAGGGTATTATTACTATTACCATCATCATCATCATCATCATCATTCAGTTCAGATCAAGGTTAGGAAAAAATCCCAAACAACTTTTTCTGAAGATCATTTCCGTTGGGCACTTATCATCTATCTAACCGAATGAGATCTGACTGAATTGCAAACCTTAAAATAAAAAAAAAAAAAAAAAAAGGAAAAAAACAGATACATACTATTACTCCTCACTCTTCTCTCCGGCTGCATTTTCTGTTGCACAGCAACTTTTCCCCCTTCTTAAATATGATATCCCATACAATATATATAACATCTACATATAATGGCTACCACCGTTGCTGATTGCCTTGGCCAGCGGCAGGTCCATCTTGGAGCCGGCTGGCATTGGCTCTGTTGGATATAGGGGAAGCTTCTAGCAGCTTCTCACAGAAGCCACCCCTGTAGCCCCTCCAGCAACCAAAACCTTGCCATGCAAACCCAACACAAGGACACAAGTAGATCAGTATCAAATGCTAACATTGGAGGTAAAGGTGAAGTGTAAGCTAAAAATCTTATTTATGAACATTCAAACAGATGTGTTTGTACTTTGGATTCATTTTCATAACGAAATATATCTTCAGAGAATGTTACCAGATGAGGGACATTTCTGTAGTACCAAACCCATCAGATTGGAGGATTATATTGTGAAAAAAACCATTATAATGGGAGGAACAGTAGATCAAATTTCAAATATCAAACAAATGTTATGTATCCTGGAGCAGTCTTAGGAGCTCAGAAATTATGTTACTATCCAGAACCCTTTGAAACATAACAGGAAAGTAAGAGGGCTCTTAGATCCCAGGAAAGAGTACTGCTACTAGCAGAATCACAGCAAAGATGCAGAGACATGAATGCACATCCCTGGGACTTTACTGAAGGAGCAAACATACCAAAGAATATGAAAGTACAGTGCTGAAGAGGAAGACTTGCAGGTGCCTTGCAAGAAGTTTACAGGAAAAGTACATCACTAAGATGATGCAGAAGATGAGGCTGTAGGGTGGAAATCCTCAATCTCAGTAGGGCTCTACCTAAAAGCCCTATCTATGTACATTAATGAGTTTTAGCCTCATGCTACTCAACATCAATACCCTCTTGGTTCCAACAGCATAAGAGCAAACAGAATCCTCAGCATGGTATGCGCTATGGATGGACTTAGCTCTGTCAAGTGTTTGCTATGCAGTAGTAAAACTAATAAAAGTCAGAATCTTCCTGAAGTGAAAAATAATTGCTAGAAGAGTCTGGGAGAAATATCAGCTGGTAAGCAGGAACATTTTCTCCTGGATAAAAATTATATGCTTTTCATTGCATAGCAGAAGAGACCCTCTATTCTTGTCAAATGTTAGGGAAAGTTGAAGTTACCATAGCAGAAATGTGTTTAGCTCTACATTTAGATCCTACAAAGGAGTCTTTTAAGAAAGTTTGTGCCAGCTTAAGGCAAATCTATGAAAATATGATCTTGTGTTAATTGTGTGGAAAAAATATTTCTAACCTTTGAAAATGCTACATTTTGAGTGGCTCCAGGCAATTTTTTCAACTAAGTAGATATCTCATTCAAACCTCCTCATGGCATTGACTTGGAATATTAAATATAATATAAAATAAAATATAAAATCAACAGGAGGTCCAGGAGGCAGAGCTAGCTGTTTAAAATAAGGTTTTGATGCTTATTAAAATGGCCAAAATATTGCAAGTCAATAGAATGAAGACTATTGATGTATAAATCTAATATAAAAAGTCTTTGTACTAGGGAATGCACATATTTTGGTTAGCATAGTAGTACAGCTTCAAAAATTCTCTGAGACAGAGACACACTTTTCTGTTTCTCCCCTACAGTTACAGACACTGGATATACTTCAGCTCAGTGTAGCCAGGAGTTTGTACACATAGACGTGAATTAAAGGCATGCTTTTATAACTTAGGCAGAATTTTAGGAAGATGGAAGATAGACTGGTATAACTTTCACTGGATTTCCACTTGCTAGTAACTTTACCTGAAGCATAATATTAACAACATCTCTGAGTGCAGAAAGCTGTTTAGAAGCAAGCTAAAGTAAAAACAAAAATAGGAAAAAAAAAAAACCAAACCAAAACAAACAAAAAATATTTAGTCCCATCCAGTTCATATTGCTTCAGAAAAAGAAAAATAAATTAAAAAAAAAAAAAAGTTAAAAGAGTGCTTTAGTCTAGGGCTGCCCATAGGGTAAAATTTTTTTTCTTAGACCTCCTGTGCAAGAGCATAGAATTTAAAAAGTACAGTTCTTTAGCACAATGAGAGCTAGGTTCATGAGAAAAATATCTAACAAACCTAGGACATCCAGTCTCTCTACATATATAATGAGCTGTTTGAGGATGGATCAAGAAGAGTGAAAAGGATAACCAATAACATGCATAATCAGATTCCTCAGAGTGGCAGACTGGAGCAAAAATAACAATAATCCTAATACTGTGCTCACAGAGTTTATCAGTGTTTACACAGATTCTAAGACAGAGTAAAATCCTCCAGAGTGAAATATGACTATCAGAACAGCCTGGAGTAAATTTTACATGATAGATCATTCTAGATTACAGTGATTAGAGATTTCCTCTAGATCGTGTTTCTGTACCACTTGCTTGGAAGTCATTTTCATAGTAAACTGCAGTTTAATCCAGTATTCAGTGCATACTGATTTTCCCTCAATATTTATTTCACAGAGTATATGGTGTGTTGTCTTCTTTGTCTTCACTACCGACATCAGAAAATTCATGCTTTTAGCTCTAAAGGTATCCAGTTCATTCCCCAGTGTGCTGATCAAGATAATAATCATGAACCATCAGACAAACACTGAATTATTATATTTGTATACAGCAGATTAATGATGTGTATCCTAGAGTTTTTAGTAAACTGGTTCAAGGAGATTAGACTGAGAATAATAGCATAAAACTGAGTAGTGGGAAACAGAAACTGAAAAATCCAGGAAACTTTCCAAATTAGAAATTGTCTAGAGAATTTTTCCCCTAATGAAAATTGTGGAAATATCAAAGCTTGAGTCTCATAAAATATTTCAGTCAGTCAGATATATACCATACTAAATAACTGTCAATTTACAATTACAGGAACAAGCTAGCTGTCAGGAACAGGTCCTTCTGGGGTTTGGTTCATTTTTTAACTGATTATTAAGTTAAATGAAAGAAAGAGCTAATATCAAATGATTAAGAAAAAGTTATTAAGAGTCATGGGTTCTCAATAGTTTACAAAACATAACTGCATTTAGAAATTATGTGTTTCTCTCATCTCATTTGCATCTCTGCCTGCATCCAAGCTTTTGCAGGGTTCATTCAGAGTCAGGAATTAGGTCCATTTTTAGCCAACCCAGCAGGAAAAAAAATAATACCTGGGACCTCCCTGTAGTATGTTGTTCAGGGCTTCAAGATGCATTTAACTTAGGTTTATTTTATTAGTATTTGTAAGAGTCTTCATAGAGATCATTAAATCTATACAGAATTTACTGTTTACAGGATCACTAGGAGGAATAAGCAACTCAAAAAAAGAATTAAAATAGATAATCTGCAATGAATGGATAAAAGACAGAGATTATTCATAGTACCTGAACTACAGAGTACCTGTAAGAACAGTTTAGTTCTGGGGCTTCCAGTAGAACACAGAACTGGCCATTGTGGAGAAAGTCCAGCAAAGGGCCATGAAGATGATGAAGGGACTGGAGCACTCCCTTATGACGAAAGGCTGGGAGCTGGGACTGTTTATCTTAGAGAAGGGGTTCACCTTAGAAGGATCTTATCAATATATAGAAATACTTGAAGGGAGGGTATAAAGAAGACGGGGCCAGGCTCTTTCCAGTGGTCTCCAGTAAGAGGACAAGAGGCAATGGGCACAAACTCAAACACATGAGGTTCCCTCTAAACATCAAGAAACACTATTTAACTGTGAGGATGACTGAGCCCTGGCACAAGTTGCCCAGGGAGGTTGTGGAGTCTCCGTCCTTGGAGATATTCAAAAACCATCTGGACACTGTCCTGGGCAACCAGCTCTGGGTTGCCCTGCTTGAGCCGGGGGGGTGGACCAGATGATCTCCAGAGGTCTCTTCCAACCTTAACCATTCAGTGACTCTTCTTTACTTCAAAAAGTAGAATTTAAAGGAAGAACTAAAGAAAATAAAGTGAATGGTAAAAAGATTCT
>NW_010972898.1:5253026-5265139 GCF_000737465.1 Haliaeetus leucocephalus
GGAACGCTGCGCTGGAGCAGGTTCCTGGCAGGGCCTGCGGATCTGTGGAGAGAGGAGCCCACGGAGCAGGTTTTCTGGCAGGACTTGTGATCCCGTGGGTGGGACCCCACGTTGGAGCGGGGGAAGAGCGTGATGAGCCCTCGCCCTGAGGGGGTGAAGCGGCAGAAAATAACATGTGATGACCGTAAACCCCATCCCTGTCCCCCTGGTGCCGCTGGGGGGCTTGGTGGAGAAATCCGGGAGTGAAGTTGTGCCCGGGAAGAAGGGAGGGGTGGAGGGAAGGTGTTCTGAGATTTCGTTTTATTTCTCATTTACCTTACTCTGGCTGATTTGTAATAAAAAGTGAGCTAATTTTCCCTAAGCTGAGTCTGTTTTGCCCGTGATGGTAATTAGTGAATGATCTCTCCTGTCCTTATCTCGACCCGCAAGCTTTTCGTTATATTTTTCTCTCCCCTGTCCAGCTGAGGATGCGGGAGTGATAGAACGGCTTTGGTGGGCACCTGGCGTCCAGCCAGGGTCAACCCATCACACAGACATATATGGAAAGAGAATGAAAAGAGAAATGGACGAGGGATTTTGGAGGGAAAGATACAGATCAGGAATGACATAGGTGTTGCCAATATACTAAATACATGTTTCGCTTCTGTTTTCAATAAGGATGATGATGCACATAACACCAATGGAAAAGTAATCTAAAGACAATGAGAAAAGGGTATTAGAATATCATACGTGAGCTGTGAGTAAACTTTGGGCTGCTTGTAATGATTATATTGGATGCCTGAAAAATCTATATCCAGACTACTAAAAGAACTAACATATTAAATAACACATTAACAGACCCTAGCAATATAGTAGAATAGAAAAAAAAAACCCTTTACTTAGGAAAAAAAAAAAAAGAACAAAGCAGAATGAGACAAGTACAAGTCTGTTACTTTATTCTAAGTATCATGACATTTTTTTTGACAGAGTTTGTATCAAAGAAATCAGTATTATCAGAGGCAGAAGAAAATGGACAATGATATAAAACACAAACGGGTTTATTAAAGTTATATCATATTAGAGTTATTAAATATCTTTCCTAATAAGATAATTTCTGAGATAAGGTTAATACAAAAGGCTTGATATCTAAACAGTATAATACTATTTAAAAAACTATTATTCAAGTTGGAGATCTTCCATGGGTTAACAAAAGAATTATAAAATGGATAAAGAGACTTTTTGGTGGGTATTAAATGCAGATTACTGAAATGAAAGGGAGATTCCAGTGTTCCTTGGATTCAATCTTGCAATAAATATATGTTTCCAGGCATAGGTCATGAAACCCATGTAAAACACAAGGTTGAAGAGTTTGACCAATATTGTGGAGAGCAGATCATAACTCTGGAAGAAACAAATTACACTGAAAATTGATATAACAGAAATTGTGATGTAATTTTAAGTATATAAGGCCTCTGTAAACTAGGGGCTTATTTTCTAGAGGCCATGACAGAAGAAGAGAAACTGTGATGACAACAGGCTGCCCATGTACTGCAGTTTTCTCAGTGAAGTTCTAGAACTTAAGGTAAAAAAAAAAAAAAGAAAAGAAAAGAAAAAGCATGATGGAAGTCTTAGTAATATATTTGTAGAAAGCATTGTTAGTCTATGTGTAGTTGCATCCAGTTCTAGTTACCTATGTTCAGGAAGCACAAGTTTGAACTGGAAGAAGTGAAGATGAATGGAGAATCTATTTTACAATATGAGAGTAAAAATCCATGGCTAGCTTTGTTGAGCAAAATAAGTGTTGAAAAACATGATTCCTTTGAGTGGAAAATACTCAGGGAAGGGAAACAAACTATTGAAGTACAGAATCTGTGGACATACATTGTTCATAAACAAATTACTACCGATTATTACAAAAACACTTCTCACTGTAAAATGACTACAATTACTCAGTGACCATGACAGTTACAAGCAAGGAACTCATTGCTTCACATGTCCTTAGATATACTTCCTGTAAATTCTCTTATTTGTTATTTGTATTGCACTTAATATCTAATATTTTGGGGATTCTTCTGGTTACTAAACAGGATTAGTAGTTTTTCTACTCCTTACCTCTCAGTGCATAATTTGGCTTCTCTCTTACCGTGCTTATATAACCGTTACATTGCCAAGTGGGAAGGACCAGTACTTGATTTGACATCATCAATTATAGTCCTAGGACCATATGTTCACATGGCAGGTTTACCAGGGATGTAGTCTATGTCAGTTGTATAATTCCCAGGAATGACTGATACATCCAAAAGAGCTAAGCTCTGCAAGACCTTGCATCTAGAGCAGTGGTGATATGCCCTAGATGTGCCCCAGAAGTGACTTTGATCATGATTCCACCAGGAGGGAAATCACTTGAGCGCATCACTGCTGTGCTCAAACACCTGCTGTAGGACTACAGATAACAGGTGCAAGGCATATTCACACCTGAAAACAACGTAACACAGATGCACCTATTGAGGATGGATATACCAGAGACTGGCCATAGCTAGGAATTAATGAAGACAAAACGCGCTGATGTTATTTAGCCTTACCACAACCATGTTTGCACAGATTTTGTAGGTAGGCAGGAGCTTGCCTGAATGATACTCTGTTCTGAAAAGCTGCTAGAGCTGAAAAAGTACCTTGCAACCAGGCACAAAATAACTGACTGGAAAAAGAAAAATAAACTGATCATTTTCAGTATAAATCTTAGCAGTTACCATGGTTTAGCCTGACTACCTTCAAAGATTTTAAATACTCAGTATTTATCTATAGAAGGCTTATACTCATGTCAAGAGACTTTAAGCAAATGTGCAATTGCATTTCTGAAGAAGGAAGATTGTTGCCTTAACTGAAACCCAAATGAAAAGAACATTTTTTTTTTTTTGCATTAATTTTGTATAAGAAAGTATCATAAAGATTTCTGGGAAGAGAAAGAAAACCTATAATACAGCTTCAGGGGATAAGAACAGTCCATATATGGCCAAAATACCTGAGGAGACCACAGTTAATGAACAGTAAAAGCATGTTGAGGCAAATAATTATGTGATTTTGATGACAGGTACATTGACTATCTAGTAACTTTTGGGTTTAGTGTCAGCAGCAGATTCTCAGTATCTTTGAAATAGGGACAGTTTTTAAGCTGTCTGGACATGGAGATAGATGGACAATACCTTCTGCATTTTGTAGACACTGAAAATTTGGTGTCAATAAATCGTGCAGTCTGGGTTTTGTGTTTGATAATGTATTCAGTGATGTACATGTGTTTTGGGGTTTATGCAATGTATGTTCTATAAATACTTCTAATTAAATATCTATTGATGTCTGTAGTTACTGAATATCATAAGCCATGCAGTCTATTCTGGTCCTGGGATTCTGTCTGCTATTCAGTATTAATTATGGAGTGAAAGGTTTTATTTCTTGACATAGAATTTGGTGATCTGTATTTAGTGTGAAGTCTCTATTAGGGAAAGTGAAGTCTGGTGATGTTTTGTTTAAAAGAGAAAAGAACATAAGTAAAGTCTTCCCATTCAAATAATAGAGCCCTCAGAAGTCAATGTATTGAACACAAGTGTAACTTTAAATACATTCATAATTACTGTGAAATTACACCATTAAGGAAAAGCATCTGTTTAAGTACTTGGCTGAATTGTGGCCACCTCGGTCATAAAGGGAATGTTGACAATATCTGATCTGCAGATTAAAGGTTCAAAAGTCTTTTCTGTATTACATCAAATGACAACAATTCTCTACCATTCCTGTACAAAAGGGCAAAACTACAAATTAATTCCTGTCTAGACAGAAGAAATAATGGTTTTTATCTAAATTGTCTTGTGCCACTGCTGGGACATTCAATGAAAAGCTCTACTACTAATGAATAAAAAGACAATTTTTTTTTACAATTAATGAGTCATAGATATTTTAAGCACTGCAATTCGAGGACAGAAAGCTATTAGATTTAGAGGAAGAATGGAAGAAAATAATGAGATCAGAAGGGTGAGCTATTTTGGTACCTGAGAAAGGTTGTTATTCTAATTCAATATTTATCATGCAGTAGCAACTTTAAAATGAGGAATCTAAAGAAAAGGTGCTTGCATCTTGGAAACCATCTGGAAAGTTCAGCTGAAGAGAATCATGCATAAGGAAAGTAATAACATTAGTAACTGAAAATATGTCTGTAAAACACGTTTTTTATTTAAAACAGAAAAGAAAAAAAAAGCAGATGGTAGAATTTGGAAGGGAAGATTAGAAATTAGCATATTAATGGCCAGATCCTGCAGTGACTGGAATAAACAGAGCTTTGCCATTGATTTTAATGAGAGTAGAGTAAAGTATGTCATCAGAAGTGGTGAGAAATGGTTGTAAACATGAAAGACCACATTCTCCAACTGATGCACTTTTCTGCTTTATAAACATAAATTGGACTTCAAGGGGCTAAACATAACCACTGTCTAAGTCCTCTACTCAGGGAAACAGTTCTGTGGGAAAAAGTTAGCAAAAGTAGCTTCATTCCTTTGGATTTAAATGAGTTTTATGAGGGCAAGATGTGACATAGATACTCATTTGTACTGCTTCAGTCACTGACATAAACTAGGGCAGCATTGTACTTTGATCTTCAACAAATCTAGGTAGCTCAAATCAGGAAGGAAGATCTAGCTCCCCTGTGATCCTGTGCTCTCTCTACAAAGTTCAGTTTGTTTTTGAACAAGGTAGGGTATCTGTCACTAAGGTATAATTACTGCTAAATTGCAGAATTCCTTTGGGTTACACGATTACGTGTATCATGGTCTATTCTGCATTTAGAAAGCATTCTCTGCTAGGAGGTTATGGAGAGGTAGATCCTTCTAAGGTCTCAAAGGCGTAAGCTTGTGTTTAAGCACCTAAAAAGGTATAATTTAACCCACAAAGGGCATGAGGAAGAGTTTATCTAATATAAACCCTTTTCTACAAAGCAAACACATTATGGGCACTGGAGCTGCATTTTCAAATTGAATTGATATATTTTATCTCTAAGGGTCATTGCACTGTGTAAGTGAAGAGTGAGGGACGAAATGTTAGAGCAAATATGATTGCATAAAAAACCTTCATTGTTATTTCAAAAGGAATGTAGCTACATACATGTTATTTACTAGTTCTTGGCTTTAATTAAAAACAAATAAAAAGGTGAATATAAATGGAGCTTGGAATACAGTGCTAATTTACATTAGTGTTTAATTTCCTGAAGTACAATAATTAAAGTAAACACTAATTACTAAAACTATTTTTCGTTGTTAAAGTGCAAAACGTACTTATGTCTCAGGCAGCTTTATGTTTTTACAAGAGCTCTCTCTTGTGGCTATAACTGTTTCTGCATTGTAACTAGTTCACATATTCTGAGGACCTTTTTAAAAAGAATTTTATACTGCAGTTTAAGGTAATAGGAAAAGCAATAACCTAACTCTGTCCAGCCATGCAGCAGATAATGATAATATAACTATAAATCTGAATGAATCACCTAAAAATCTGTTTATTCACCAAGGCATAAAGACTGTTGAAAACAGTTTCCTATATATTAATCTAATAGGAAAGCTTAAAATGATAGCCAGTGTAGAAAAGATGGCAAGAACCAAATATAATTAGAACACTATGCTGCAAAAGCAACGATAGGATAATCAAAATAAATGTAACATATGGACAGGAGGGCTGGTCTATAGTCACACAACGCTGGAGAACTCTTTAAAAATGGTGAAGGAAAACAACAAAGATGCAATTGTTTCTGCTTCTTTTGTGCAGTGATATACCTCTGTTTATCCACTGCATCTGTGAAGGTCTGCTCCCCCCACACCAGGAACCTGACCTGTATTTTCCACAACCCTGTTCAAGTGACAACCACCAGTGGCAATTGTAATGGATGCATCTGGTCGTGTGGATTCAGGGGAGACAGATAACACAATAGCCAAGGGCTAGTTGAGCATGTGCCAACCGAAATATGGCTGGTATGCAAATATGACTGTAAGTCAATCATCTTACTCCATAAATAGTGGACAGCCCAGGGCCCATTGAGCTCTCCTGCACAGCAGCAGGCTGCATGCCAGAATCTTCCCTTGAGTAGGGATGCCTCGAGGTTGAGAGAATCCTTATCGCATCAGATACTTGGTAAGTAATTCGGGAATAAGAGCACTGAAACTTTGACATCTTAGCTAAGCGTTATAAAGCATTGATTGTGCAAATATAATCCTTTAGAGATAAACTGTTGATGAAGTCTGGGACTACGTCTGGATCCAGCCGCACCTCAGCTCCCCTCTGAGAAGGAGTTTAGAATGCAAGGGGGTCGTTTCTAAACCTCATGACTCAATGGGAGAGTGTCCCTAACAGTTTTGTCTGACCCTGTGTGACAGAAAAAGACTTAACTGCAAGGTTCAGGCAAATGACTTATTTGAACTTCACTTACAGACTTACACCACTATTGCAGGTTTTGCAGATACAATGGAGGAATGCACTATTGCAATTTTTAAGGCAAGAGTAGTACACTATTACAACCACAAGTGATTCACAGACAACCACAAGCACACACATGTTTACAAACTTAAAGCACAAACTATATTCACTTACCCCTCCAGGTAAAGGTTCTCAATCCCAGGGAAGCTACCTCGACTGGCATCCCTATCAAGGGGGGGAGGGGTTTCCTTCACAAGCCAACTGCATAGTTGGAGAAACGACTCCCCCATTTCCAACTTGATTCTTACAGTTTTTACCTCCTGACTTGTGGAATGGTGTGTATGACTATGTCTGAATGCATTATGATATATGCCTCAATGGATTATGTATATCTGAGTGGAGTTTCCCCTTCTCTTTCCTTTGCTGGTCTGTGATTGTTTGAATATACAAGGTTGTCATTTGAAACTGAAGCTGAAACCCTCCAGTTTGGGGGGGTTTATTACCTTGCTTCCTCAGGCAACTGAATAGTGGTTGGATTGAAACTCAGGGCATACTATTTGTTAAGGGATTTCAAGGCTCAGTTCAGGTTTTGGTTCTTTGAATGGCACAGCCACCACCCTGTTTGGTTTACCAGACAACCAAGGGCTCAGCTGTCTACACAGCTCCCCATGAGCCGTCTCTGCAGAGAGACAGGGCCTCAAGGCAATCCAGGGCTGGGTCACTTTTGTAACCCCCCATGAGTCGCCTGTGTGCACTAGATATGGTGAAACTCGTTTGTGAACTATGAGCCAGACAATCGACATACCCTGTCCTCTATGCAGTAAATACTCAAGTGTATCTTGCTATCGAATCTTGCTAAACCACTGTTGTGTTTACCATTGAACTTTAACTCACTGTCTTACCTCAATAAAATATATTGTTGCTTCTCTCTTGGGAGTGAAGTGCATGACCACATCCACAACAGCATCTCTCTGTAACAAGAATATTCTTGTAGCAGGTGAGAGATGCTCAGAAAGGGGTTTGAGCCAAGTTGTCCAGTGGCTTCTCTGATGTTGGTTTTGGTAGTGGTCATTCTATAGCAGGTACTCATTAAAGTGAACTGTGCTAAGGACCTGGTCCACGCCATCTTCTGACTGCATTCATGCCTGATGAAAACCTTCTACCTGCACTGGTGTCACAACTGCCTCGTTCCCATAAAAGGGGTCTTCCAGGAATCCCTTACTGGCCTGGGTGTCTGGACTATCTCCTTCTTCCAGTTAGAATGGAGGGATTTTCAATATTAAAGTCTGCTCACCAGGAAAGAGTAGAGAGCAAAACAGCTTTGGGAAATGATGCCATAAAGGAACTGTGATTGCTATCAAGGATTAGACACCTAATCTTTAATGCAGAACCTGGACATAATGAATAATGGGAACTAAAGCTCTGTAATAGGGAGAAAATAGCAGTCTGGTGTCTAGTACTAATGGGAGTTACACTCACCAATGTTTGGCAAGTAGATTAATTACTCTTTACTAACCTACTGTCATCAAATGGTGATGGAATCTCTTCAGGCAGGCTACAGTTTTTTTGTTTGATGTGGCTTTTCTGCTTCACAGGGCTGTGTACTGATATGTAGTTGCACAAATAATAAATGATAAATCCAGCTCTCAGTCTTCCCTAGCTCACTGATGTGTTACAAGTTTTCACTGACTCATTTATTAATGTTTTAGCAATACTTTGAAATCCTCAGATGGAAGATGCTATATCAAAACAGGTTATTGTCTCATGAAAGAAAATTCTGAAGAAATTGAGTTAAAAATATCTGCAAATCCTTTCATGATTTTACTGTGCTTATAAGTTTCCATATAGCTAATACAGATTTTCCTATAAAAGGCAACAATTGACAGTAGTAACAAAAAAAGCTGTTCTTTCAAATTAGTCAGGCTCTTTTCAAAGTACACCACTCTGTAGTTTGGATATCACTAGAAGAACATAATAAATGGAAACCTTCAATCTCAGAAGCTAAAGCTATGTCAATAGTAGTAAATTAAACAGAACTCAGAAACCTTCCTGACCATGCGGTTAAATGGAATGACCCATATCTATTTGTAAATGCTTTTAGCCTCAAAAAGAGAGTGGCCGCATGCAAACTGCCAGCTGACATTTAGACACAGTAGCTGGACTATTCGACTTCCTAAAACATACCCATGAATTAGGTAAGAACTTGCTAGTTGGCCCAGGTCAAAATTGTTCCAGAGAATGGTCTAAAAGCTTAAAAATACAGACAATTGCATTTCAGTTCTAAGAGTATTGCTTGCCTGGCTCTGTTTAAGTTACCAACATAGATGCAGTCTACAAAGTGATTGTGCATAGAATAGATGTAAAAGCTGAGGTCAGCAAAGACTTGAAGGAATTTATGGTGTGATTTAAATATTTTTTCTAACCATTAAAGCTTTATACAACTAGTTTGAAAATACATGTCATTACACTCTTGGCTTAAAATTATTCCTTTATCAAAGCTGGAGAGAAAAAGACAAATGAAGTTAAACCCAAGTACTGTTGAGTTTCCCAATATAGATAAAATTATATGCAAAATAAATAAAATAAATGTCACAATTCTCCAAATACATTGTGATTTGACAATAAATAATAGCAAACTGTTAATAGCTTTATTCAAATGAATAGTTTGACTGACTTCAGAGGCTATATGTCTACAGATTTAAAACATTTAAAAAGTAAGACTGACAAGCCTCAGTCCCAAGGCTATGCAAACTCAGTATGAAGCCCATGGCCTGATACTACCAATGACATGACTGTATTTACTGCACTACAGGACAATTCTCTCAGACTCCACCCTCTGGCTCTGATCTATCATTCTTCTACTGTACCTATATGTGGAATCTGCTTGGTGTGGGGAAATGGTTTGTTTGATGTCCCAATCTCTGCAGGATGGCAACAAGTTCCTCCAAGCCCCTCTGCTGGCACTGACAGCTTTTTATTGACCTTCTCTATTTCGACAAGTACTTCTGATTCAGTTTAGAACTGGACCATTCCTTAGTAAAAAGCAGAGAAAAGGAGTGCCAGGCCTCAGCAAGGGAGGTGGCATGATTGCCATTTTCAGTAGGGTCATGCCATGAAAGCACAATAATCAACTATTGGCGTCATCTATGAGATTGCACTGGACTTTTGTTTTAGAATATATACCACACCTTTTAAAAATTCTTACCACTTGAGCTGATTTGTCTCGTTGGTGATAAAAGTTGTACTCAATGCCCTCTTTGCCTCCACATTACTGGTAATATTTCACCTCAGGAACTGCAGGCAACTGAGACCAGCAGGAAAATCTGGAGCAAGGAAGACTTACCTTTAATGGAGAAGGATCAAGCTGGGAAATATTTAAGCAAACTGGACATACACAAGTCATGCAGCCTGGTGAGATGCAACCATGAGTCCTGAAAATGCAGTAATGTGAAATGCATGCTGAGATTTTAAGTCATGTCAATGGTGGTCAGCAGTAGTTCTGCCTGTTTTTCACGTTTTAGGCTGATGTTCTCAAGTTCAGAAATGTGCTGCCTATCCAGAGATGTTGTATCCCGCTTCTCGCTCTCCCTGATCAGTGAATACCTGATCATTGCATGACACAGTATGGGTGGGAGCCTTTTCATTTGACTTTTGATGCCTGTACTGCAGATGTGAGTCTTACTTAGCCACCCTGTACTTCCTTTTTTCTGGAGTGAAAAACAGTCACTTTCAGAGTATGATTCATTTGCCCAAACACAAATGTTTGGAAGCATAGAAAGTTCCACAAATGTCTGGAAGATAACTTCCTGACACAGCCGGTGAGTGAGCCAACAAGGGAAGGTGCCCCGCTTGACCTGTTGTTTGCAAGCAGAGAAGGACTTGTGGATGATGTGATGGTTGGAGGCCATCTTGGACATACCCATCACAAAATGATAGAGTTTTCGATTCTTGGAGAAGTAAGGGGGGGGTCAGCAGAACTGCCACCGTGGACTTCTCGAGGGCAAACTTTGGCCTGTTTAGGAGACTGGTTGACAGAATCTCTCAGGAGGCAGTCCTGAAGGGCAAAGGAGTCCAGGAAAGCTGGACATTCTTCAAGAAGGAAATCTTAAAGGTGTAGGAGCAGGCCACCTCCATGTGCTGAAAGATGAGCCAGCAGGGAAGAAGACCGTCCTGGCTGAACAGAGAGCTTTGGCTGGAACTCAGGGGAAAAAAGGAGAGTTTATGACCTTTGGAAGTAGGGGCAGGCAACTCAGGAGGACTAGAAGGATGTCATGAGGTTATGTATGGAGAAAACCAGAAGGGCCAAAGCCCAGCTAGAACTTAATCTGGCTACTGCCATAAAAGACAATAAAAAATGATTGAATAAATACATTAGCAACAAAGGGAGGGCTAAGAAGAATCTCCATCCTGTATTGGATGAGGGAGAAAACATAGTGACAAAGGATGAGGAAAAGGCTGAGGCACTTCATGCCTTCTTTGCCTCAGTCTTTAATGGTAAGACCAGTTGTTCTTGGGGTACCCAGCCCCCTGAGCTGGAAGACAGGGATGGGGAGCAGAATGAAGCCCCCATAATCCAAGGTGAAATGGTTAGCAACCTGCTACACCACTTAGACACACACAAGTCGATGGGGTTGGATGGGATCCACCCAAAAGTGCTGAGGGAGCTGGTGGAAGTGCTCACCAAGCCACTTTCCATCATTTATCAGCAGTCCTGGCTAACTGGGGAGGTCCCAGTTGACAGGAGGTTAGTAAATGTGATGCCCATCTACAAGAACAGCCAGAAGGATGATCTGGGGAACTACAGGCCTGTCAGTCTGACCTTGGTGCTGGGGAATGTTATGGCGCAGAACATCCTGAGTGCCATTACATGGCCATGTACAGGACAACCAGGTGATGAGGCCCAGTCAGCATGGGTTTATGAAAGGCAGGTCCTGCTTGACTGACCTGATCTCCTTCTATGACAAGATGACCCACTTAGTGGATTAGGGAAAGGCTGTGGATATTGTTTACCTGGACACTAGTAAAGCCTTTGACACCATTTCCCACAGCATTCTTCTGGAAAAGCTGGCTGCTTATGGCTTGGAGAGCCATACTCTTCACTGGATAAAAAACTGTCTGGATGGCCAGGCCCAACGAGTTGTGGTAAATGGAGTTAAATCCAGTTGGCAGCTGGTCACAAGTGGTGTTCCCCAGGGCTCAGTACTGGGGCCAGTTCTGTTTAATGTCTTTATCAATGATCTGGATGAGGAGATCAAGTGGACCCACAGGAAGCTTGCAGATGACAGCAGGTTGGGCAGGAGTGTTGAGCTGCTTAAAGGTAGGAAGGCTCTACAGAGGGATCTGGACAGGCTGGATCGATGAGCTGAGGCAAACTGTATGAGATTCAACAAGACTAAGTGCTGGGTCTTGCACTTGGGTCACAGCAACCCCATGCAACGTTACAGGCTTGGGGAAGAGTAGCTGGAAAACTGGCCAGTGGAAAAGGACTTGGGGATATTGGTTGACAGCTGGCTGAGTATAAGCCAGCAGTGTGCCCAGGTGGCCAAGAAGGCCGATAGCATCCTGGCTTGTATCAGGAATAGTGTGGTCAGCAGGACTAGGGAAGTGGTTGTTCCCCTGTACTTGGCACTGGTGAGGCCGTAGCTTGAATACTGTGTTCGGTTTTGGGCCTCTCACTACAAGAAAGA
>NW_010972898.1:5265612-5265895 GCF_000737465.1 Haliaeetus leucocephalus
CAGTGGTTGTGTGGATTGTCTGGCTCATAGTTCACAAACGAGTTTCACCATATCTAGTGCACACAGGCGACTCATGGGGGGTTACAAAAGTGACCCAGCCTTGGGTTGCCTTGAGGCCCTGTCTCTCTGCAGAGATGACTCACGGGGAGCTGTGTAGACAGCTTAGCCCTGGGTTGTCTGATAAACCCTAAAGTAAACAGGGCGGTGGCTGCACCATTCAGAGAACCAAAACCTGAACTGAGCCTTGAAATCCCTTAACAAATAGTATGCCCTGAGTCTCAAT
>NW_010972898.1:5266660-5312910 GCF_000737465.1 Haliaeetus leucocephalus
TGGTCTTCCATGTCGTCTGAGAAGGGAAGAAGCTGTGGTAGAAGCACAGGCAATAGGCAGCCTTGAAGAGTGCTTAAACAGTGTCTTCAGCTTCCTCAGCGCACACAGACTGAAACAAGAGTCTGAAGCTTGCAGTAATAATTGCAGAAATTGCAGAACTGCAGTAAAGATTGCAGAAAATATACACTCATGGTATAATTTAAAGCAAATCAACTCCTACGTCAATTCAAAGATATTTTATAAGATCAGCCATTCTATATTTTTCTCCTTACTTTCCAAACTAAAAAGAAATGGCATTTCCATAATTTTTGAGTACTGATCAAAAGATCTTTGATTACTGCATGGGCCAACACAACCACAGCTTTGTTGTTAATTGTAATATTATTACAATTCTCAGCATACAACTAGGAACATAAATCCTTCTTTCTCAACATACTTGCAAGTAGTATTTACTTCCTCAACAACATTAGAGAAATTTTTGTCTATATTCAAGTCTGACCTTATAGTTCTATAGTAAGTTTTCAGCACTATCTAAATAGAGCTTTAATTAGCTTCTTCCAACATGGTATTGATACATTATAGATTAGTTAAAATTACTTATTTACACTCCTTTCTTTTTTATTTAAAAATCAATTAGTTTTATCAAAAAGAAACTAAATCATTAAAACCAATGAAACATAGCTACCATCAGTTAATAACTCCAGCTTTTTATCATCCATCTTCAACTTTATTGTGCAATTCTACATATCAAATATATTAAAATGTTCCTCAGTAATATGGAATTTTTTTAAAAAAAAAAGAGATTACCTAGAGATAGATCTATTAAAATAAAGGTTAAAAAAAAATAGATCGTATATAGATATAGAGTATTTCCACCAAGGGTGATTCCACCATTTCTCTTGGCAACCTATTCCAGCATTAACTGTTGTCATGGTGAAGAATTTTTTTCTCATGTTCAGACCTATATCCCCTGAACAACTTTTGTCCATTGCCTCTTGTCTTGTCACTGCATATCCTTGTGAAAAGAGCACCTCCATTTTCTCTATAACTACCTTTTAAATATTGAAAGACTGTGATTAGATCCCCCTGACCCTTCTACCTTGAACTTTCTAAGCACAAGAAGCCCAAATCCTTCAACTTTTCTTCAAATGTCAAGATTTTCAGACTTCTAATCGCCATGGTGATGCCCTGGTGGACCATCTCAATTTTTCTGATGTGTCTCGAACTATGTGAGACCCAAACTAGACACAGTATTCCAAGCATGTACTAAAAAATGCTAAAACTGATCCCTTGATTTGCTGGATATATGTAAGGCTAGTATTGCCTTATACAGTATTTCCAGGGCCCATGCACAGCAGAAGATGTGTATGGCTTGTACTACCATATAGAATATTTCTAGGCATATGCACTGAAAGGAATGTGGGGCTAGAATTGCTTCATTTGGTATTTTTGTCCTCAGTTCACACCGAGGACAGAGCTGGCACAAAGGGGGAGCAGGGATGGGTTGTGATATTTGGTTAACAAGTCCAAACAGTGCTTCTGTGACTCAGCAATAAAAAGGGCAGTCCAATCAGGGAACTCAGAATTCCCTGAGTCCATCGGCTGGTCCAAGTTTCTTGTCTGGAGAAGAAGCTATGTCCCACTTCCTGCCTTCTTGCCTGAGAGCCATGGTCATGTAAGTCTTTGCATGTCCAGATATTATGTTTAGCCCAGTATTGGTGAATTACTGTTGTTTTGACCTGGATAATTGCACTACTGATCTGTATTTGTTACTGTACTATTATTTAGAGATAAATTGTTTACCCCTTAAGCTGTTGGTCTGCGTCTGTTGACATATCTTGAGCCTATAATTTGTTGGGGCAGCCTTAAGTCCTTACACTATATGCTTACTGATGCCACTGAGGACACACACGGGTGCACTGTTGACTCGTGTTCTACTTGCTGTCCACCAGGTTCCAACTGTCCTAGGTGCAGTACATTACATTTATATTTTTCAGACCTCATGCCATTCTTCTTGACTCAATCTTCCAGTCTGTTGAGGTTTCTCTGTATGGTGGCTGTTCTTCTGGTGTATCTTCTTTTCTTTTCAGTTTAGTTTTATCCACAGACTTGGTGAGGATTCATTCTACCTTGTTTCCCAGATCATGTCAAAAACATGGAGACTCACTATCAACCGCTAAGGAACTCCACTTGCGACCAGAAGTCAGTTCAACTTTGAACCATTAATCACCTCCCTTTAAGTTTGGTTTGAACTTGGTAGTTCATCCAGCTGTCCACTCATAGCATGGTACATCTCTCCAGTCCTATTTTACCAGCTTGTCAACAAGGACTGTGTGGGACACTCTGTCACATAAACAATTATTCAGTCAGAATTAAATTTTTTTCCTCCTAGAAGGTATTTTGTCATTTGCGTTGTCATTCCTTATTTGGATGGATATTTGGGGACTGACCTTACCCCTGAAAACTAAGGCATAGAAGACACTGGATACCTCAGCCTTTTCTGTGTCATTTGCAACTGTCTTGCCAGCCCTGTTCAGCAGAGGACATACATCTTCCATGTACTTCCACTTAATTTCTGCATATGAAAAATAACAAATAAAAATGCAGTAATAATGAAACATACGGATTGTTGGCACTTCTGGTTTAGGTATTCAAATGTGGTTTTTTTTCCCTGCACATGCAAAATTAAGTTTACCAGTTTTCTATCTTCAAAGTACTAGCTGTTTGTAATTCGATAGTTTAAAAGTTATAAATTTCATTTTATTTTCAGCAGTAGTCATGTAATGTGGTCATAGAACGGTAAAGGAAGACATGGCAAATCAAAGTGTTGTATTGCTAGATCAGAGCATTTTTTCTCTGATGCAATTATATCTATTGTTTCACTGAAACCTTCCGCTTTATAAATCATGTAACTATATTAGCCTCAGTTTCATAAAAGAACCAAACAAAACACAACAACAAAAAACCCTTAAATTCTTTGGAATATTGAACAGAATTTAAAAGTAACATGCCTGATTTAAGACAGTCAGAAGACATAACACCAAAGAGTAGCCAAAGATATATTTTCCTTTTAATTCTTATGACTTTAAACCAGGAACATCAACTTTCTAAAGGAACAGCATAATTGCAACTTAACACATCAAACTGTAAAAACAGTCTTCTCTATTATTGTGGAAATAGGCTATAGATTCCAGTGAAAAGGAAAGGTTTGTGAGTCTGTTGAATTGCTACTATTTAAACTGCCTCAGGGTCTGAGCAGTAGATATTTTCAGGTCTAAATAATAGATTAGGTCCTATTCATTTTTTTAGTTTCAAACTATCTTTTAAATCTGTTTCTTATTACTACAAGGGTGAAAAAAATCATAAGTTAAGCTATTAAAAATTATTAGGTATTTCTGCCATGTTACATAGCTGAAAAAAAGGCTTTCATGAACTCTTATGTTTTTAAGAACTAATATCTTGAAAGATAAAACATCATCAGAAGTCAAATTCAGTCAGGATGTACATATTGCAATAAAAATGTTCTTTTTGCAGTTTTGTAGCCCATCATCCTCTTACATTGTCTTACCAGTTTTTTCCCAGCAAATATTCACTAGATTTTTTTGTTCATTTGTTTTCTTAGCTGTTGTGTTCTTGACATTGCATAACTTTTGAAACACCCAGCCAGCTTATGCAGCTTGTCTGTTCACAGAGTAGTCCGTGGTGATATATATCATCTGTCATCCTCCAATATGGAAATATTAGTAGTCTTTAAAATATATAGGAAGCAAGTAAGGTTTCTATGCTTCATCAGTGCTGGATGTGGCACTAATTTATCAGTGCATGAGAGAGATAAAAATTGAAAAATAAAAGTCAGAGCTTTGGAAGAATTAGGGTAGAAAGGAGAAACTCAGCAGTGAGAAATGGAAGACCAAAAAGAAAATTTATTTTAGAGTAAGAAACAACATGCAAACAAACAAACACAGAAAACATTCAAGAATATGTAAAATGAAATGATAGCGTCAAGGATTCACTTTGGGAGTTATAATTTCAAACTGCTGTGAGCTAAGTGGGTGAGTAGAATAGAATAGACTATTTCAGTTGGAAGGGACCTACACAATCATCTAGTCCAAATGCCAATTCAGGCTGACCAAGTTAAAGTATGTTGTTAAGGGCATTGTCCAAATGCCTCTTAAAAACTGACAGGCTTGGGGCATTGACCACCTCTCTAGGAAGCCTGTGCCAGTGTTTGACCACCCTCGCAGTAAAGAAATGCTTCCTAAAGTCCAGTCTAAACCTCCCCTGGTGCAGCTTTGAACTGTTCCCACCTATCACTGGGTACCAGGGAGAAGAGCTCAGCACCTCCCTCTGCACTTGCCCTCTGCAGGAAGCTGTAGAGAGCAAAGAGGTCGCCCCTCAGCCTGCTTTTCTCCAAACTAGACAAACCCAAAGTCCTTAGCAGCTCCTCATAGGACATGCCTTCCAGCCCTTTCACCAGCTTTGTTGCCCTTCTCTGGATGCATTTGAGTATCTTGACATCCTTCTTAAATTGTGGGGCCCAGAACTGCACATGGTGCTCAAGGTGAGGCCGCACCAACGCTGAACACAGCGGGAGAATCACCTCTTTTGACCGGCTGGTTATGCTGTGTTTGATGCACCCCAGGATGCGGTTTGCCCTCTTGGCTGCCAGGGCACTCTGCTGACTCGTGCTGAGCCTGCTGCTGACCAGCACACTCATTTATTCTTGAACTGCATCTGTTCCATGATCAGGTACTCATTAAACACAGTCTCATGGACTAGCAGCCAGCAAATGCTGTAATGTGGGGTTTTTTTGAACTAGAGATGGGCTAAGCTATGTCATATACTGCCAGATGGACATAGGTGAATATAGTCATATGCCTCCAAATGGTCTGACCTGCTGTTGTATATAATTTAAAAGGTGCAGCTGTTTACAAAGAAAAATGGAAAATAATTAGACTTTCTTTGGAAATCTGTTCTTCCCTAATGACATGACAGAAACAGAAATCTTGCCAACGAAATCTTTACTCAGGTTTTATTTTCTCCCTTAGCTGTTGGGAAGAGGCCTCAGAATTTATGCTATCAAAACCACCGCAAGTGCTTTCTTTGAACAAAGAGGATATTAGCATGCAGTAATAACTGTTTTCTTTGCGTGTTTGGCTAAACAGCCACCAGATGTCAGTGCAGACTCGCAGAAGCATCCAAGTTGTGGCGGAGAGATGTTTCTAACACATCTGATCCTTCTGATACATAACACAGAACTGCAAAGTTGCATATCACTGATGCTGCTGCTAAAGAGTGCAAAACAGTGCAAAGAAAATCCTTATACTTTCTAAATGTCAGCCAAAAAAAAAAAAAAGAATTTTGATTCTGTATAGTTCTATATCTAGCACTTTTTTTTTGGCTAGTAGCTAGTTACAACTGCTCTGAGTTTTTATTTGTGAGAATAGAAAACACGGAGCAGAGAACTGTAGACACTGTGGCCATTCAGATTCTTAAATAGGAGAGATGAGGGAAAAAATGAGTGATCTAGACTTCTTCAGTCTTAATAAAAGAAGGCTAAGGAATAACTTTATTGCTGCCTTCAAATATCTAATACATTGTTATAGTGTAGAAGGAGCCAGACTCTTCTCAGACAAGCACAGCTATAGGATATAGGACAATCAATACAAATTGCAATAAGGAAAATTCTGATTTGACATCAGGAAAAAAAACAACCCTACAACCTACAAATGAAAGTAATCAGACACCAGAATGGGTCACCCAAAAGCTGTCTTCAGAGATATTAAAATACCAACCAAACAAGATCATGAGCAACCTCATCAAACTTCGAAGTTAGATCCAGCCTCAAAGTTGGTCTAACAGTGTTTTGACCAGATGACCTCCAGAGGTCCTCTGCAACTTAAATTGTTTGCTGGTTTTATTTCAGTAACATTTCAGAAGAAGGATACATTAAGGCACATAAAATGTCATTAGGCTCCAATCTGCTGGCAGATTTTATTTTAAAAAAAAAGGATTATTTATAAAAATAAGCATACAAGCCTCCTGCCTATCACAGTCAGATATTTCTTTCAGGCAGTTGGCAGCTGCACTGAAATGCCTCAGTGATTTTCTGTATTTCTTTGTATGAGGTATCTCTACATACAAAAATCAGTATCATGTAAACTCTTCTCAGTGACAGTTTAGCTTTTGAAATGTCATCATTTGGTTTTGTTTCATTATAAAACTGACAACTTTGTTTTATTTCCTGACACAGTATTAAATAGGCCACATAAGTCCAGTGATTTTTAACTACGACTTCAGTTAGGAAGTTGTTTCAGGACAAGTTTGCCTTGTTTGAAGAGTTTAAGAGTATACACTAAACATCACCAAAAAAAAAAAAAAAAGCCTTAAATAAATGGTATTTTCAGTGAATTTAATGAGAACAATTAAAAAAAAAAACTTAATAAGATTTTAATGAGAATGACTGTATGGATACTTAACAGTGATCAAATACATTTTGTCCTGAAAATCTATGAACATATTACAGAATAATTCCATTCCCATTCTTTTCTTTATTTTTGCCAAGTTACTCTTTAAAATGTTTCAGATAAAATTAAAATTCTGAACATGTAATTAATTTCCCATCATTTTGCAAATTTTTGGAATGATGGATCCCTGTCATCCTCAATATTTCTTACAATACATCATGTACAAACTAATATGAATTATTTAGCATGGCTTTGAAAACAGTGGCATGTGGCCTGAGAAGTTTGGCAACAGCATTCCTACTGTTCTTGGTTTGCCTTTTATTTATTTTCCTGAATGATTTTCTCATGCTATTCTTAAAAGAATACTGTTTTTACAGTACCATAATACCCATAAGATTTATGAATGCCTTATATGAACTAAAACCAGATGAAGGCTTTCGGATACACAACCCTTAACTGACATGTAAAAGAAGCCTTAATTATTTTCTTTTAGAAAGAAATGGAAATTGCATTTTCTATATTATTTCTAAAATAATAATGTACTTTGTTTGATTCATAGAAGGGATATACTGTTTTCTGATGGTGATCCCTGGAGGCACAAAACAATCTCCATAGAGGCCCTGAGCGGTTGCAGTATTGCCCACTACTGATTTTCTCCACAGAGGCCAAAAGCTGCTCAGCGTAGCGGTCAAAATGTTTAATACTGAGTGAGAACAGAGTTGTACTCCAGGGATGTATTGATTCAGAGTCTAACAGCTTTTGTTTGCAAGCCTTAGGCAAAAAATAGAGGTATTAGCATAGTGTCCCGGCAAAACCAGAGCCTACTTCCCCACAGGGATGGGTCCCCACTGGTGCAATATGAGGTGACAACCATTTTATCTCATTTATCTTGTTGTTCTGCTTCTTAGGATTCCAGCTAGAGCCAGTCTGCTGATTTTTCAGCAGTCAGAAGCAGCAGGCTTGGGTGTTCATGTTTTCTGTTTTAGCGGGGGGAAGCATGTTTAGGTTTTTTGTTTGGTTGGCTGGGATTTTTTTTTACTTTTTTTACTCCACAGTTCTCATCGGTTTCAATCAGGATAATTGAAATCCCATCTGATTAGTGGTCCAGCCATTTCACCATCTCTGCTTATCTGCATAAACAATTCATAGTCTACTTCCTTGTTTTACCCTGGAGATATAACAGTTTTTGTTTGAAACACCTCTGCAAAATCTGTCTATCTTTTACTTCAGTCCAGTTTGCCTTTACAGTTTCCAAGAGCATTCTGCTACATAGCGAGGCTTTTATTTCCTTTTTATTATTTTATAAATATCATCACATCTACAGAATATTTATTTTCTACCAAAAAGAATCTCCATTGAAGAATTTTATAACATTTGCAAAGGCAAACATCTAAACTGTGAAGTATGGTTTAAGACCCAGGAATATTTCTTGGTTTTCAGGGATACCTTGTACCATATAAGTACAACCTATGTATGTTTACCAGTAATTAAAAATAAATATGTGCACTTCTTAGCACTCATGTGAAATGAATTAGACTCAATAAAAAAGGCAGCTTAATCAAAATATTAAAATTTGATTAATTCATTATGAGAGATAGTAAGATAAGTCAAAGAGAAATGGGCCAACTCTGTTATTATATTGGGTAGTAACCTGAAGACTTCCAGGGCAACATAGTGCTAAATCTCAGTTTTCTTTTCTATAATGTAAGGAAAATAAAATGTGTCTGCATTCTGAAGATTATGAGACATCTTTCATTGGCATGAGATTTGATATCATTTAGTGTAAAGATCAAACGTATCAATGTTTTCTAACTGCTGAAACTGTTGACTTAGCTAATACAATATTTTGATGAAAGAAAGCAAAAGGCAAGTTAGGAAAGCAGGAAGATTGATGCTTCAGGTTTTTGCTTAGAATACTGATTCCAATGCAGCAGACTTAGTGACCATTGGGCTTACATCAAATGGAAAGGAGACATTTACACAACTATATGCAAATACAGGAGTACAGCACAGGTCAGGACAGGAATATTTTTTCTCGTTAAATTGACAGGGGCTTTCTCTGGGGTTGCAACAGTCTCCATGTTTCATTTCTGAAGTTCACAGGTTGACATGTAGTGCAAGTTACTCTCCGCTAAGAGAAAAAAAAAAAAAAATCTGTTCCTATGTGCTAGATGCACCAGAAAGCTGGAGGAAATGAGAAGTTGGTAATGTTAGTCCTTGTTTCCTCTTTACCATATCTAGTACTTTGACCTCCATAGTTTCACTTAAGAAGTTTCTTCTGTTTTGAAAGGTTCTACCTGACTTCCAGAGAATATCTTGTAATAAAAATTCTGAAGTTCATCATCAGTATTATATCACTATAAATGTGATTCCACTAAACACATCAAAATTCTCTATTGCTTCCAAATACCACTTATTTTTGTTAAAGTGTTATTACAGTATGAATAACAGCAAATTACACCTGTGTATGTTACTATGTCTACATGTGGATGGCAGTAGTAATGCTGGATATTCAGGACTTTAAAAATATGTAGTTGTAAAAATATTGTTTATTTACAAAAAATTGGATATAAATACAAATTTTAGGTAACTGCTTATTTAGTTCTATATTACAAAATTTGTCTTTTTTTTAATGTGAAGAGATTCAGAAATTCAGTCAATGTTTCCAAACAGCTACTCATAGCAATTAAAAATGGTTTTGTAATGGTCATGCTTAGACCTTTTGCTCTTTTTTACTAGAAGTTTTAGTCACATTTTTCTAAAAGCTCTTTTATTCCTTCTAGTCAATAGTCTGCAGTGTAGAGACTCTTGTCTTACTTTTTGGCTGATGTCTCCCTGAGCTTTAAAGCCTTGTGTTCTTAATGCAGCACTGAAATAGAAGATTTTACACACACAGGACTTTGAAATTCATGGGAAATAATAAATGTTCTCAAATTTTCCAAAGTCTATGTTATAGAATGGATTAAAGTTCCATCTCATTTAATTCCTTTTTTTGTCAACTAAGAATCTGACCCAGAATCAGTAAATATCATTTTTTAATACTTTCAGTTCCTTGATGGTGCAGTAATCCTCTATCAACAAGGATTTTTCCACAGTAAGTCTTTTTCAGTCCACAGAACTGTCTTAACAATCTTTAAGGGGTGAGTTGATATCAGTCACTTCCAATCGATGTGTTCTTTGACTACGCATGTTTAAAGAAGACACTGCACTGAGACTTATAAAGGGAAAATATTCAATATATTTATGATGTTTATTTTGAAAGTCTAAAATACATAAAAATTTCCTCTTTTTTTTTTCCCCAAGCAAGTGCTGCCTAGCATAAGTACATACTTCTGTCAAGATGTCTGAAAGCAGTTATCAAATCAGATCACTTCCATTGTCCCTATTTTACAGATGGGAAAAATTGGTATATAAAGCATACTTACTTTCAGTGACAAGAATCATAGCGTAGCTTGAGGCCAAAAGTCAGTCCTTTACTGAATAATGACAAAACTGCTACACATCTATTTACCTGTATCATTCAAATAAACCTTGCAGGCAACACAAATGATCAGAGTCCAACATAACATACATAGGATAACTATTTCTATATGTGGACAAAACCAGCAGAGAGGCTCAAGCCTTGTATGATGTTCCACTTCTTTCAATTTAACCTCATTTTCTACCCAGATTAGGAGATGCTTACTTGTATAACAGTAATACTCTAAAAAACAATTCCAAAGTTACTTCCATTTGATCTTGCAATTATCTAAAAGAAGGGAATATTTTCTTGGGTTAAACAAAGGGATGTACAGCTTTTCCACCTTCCTTAGATTTGAAAGCACTTTCATTTTTCATTTCCTACTATATGTCCTCACATTTAACATTATATTGGGGTGTTATTTCCTCCTTTATTTATTTTTCTCTTTCTATTTTATTCCCAAGCAAACTCATTAGGTCCACATTAGAAATTACAGAGCATTGAAGGATCTGGCAGTTTTAACAGTACAAACACACAGCTATAGCTTTTAACAGATTATTTTTTTTAAATAACTTTGTGTGACCAATCCCTTTGAAATTTGTGCCTACATATTATGCACTTTTAGTCACTCTTCTCCCTTTGTCTACCAAATCTTTATCAAAAGCATAACAGAAGATCATTGAATCACATATCTAAAAGAAGGACATTCATTATTATCAGATGTGTTAATATTTCACATTAAACATGCCCCCAAGTTTTAAAAATACCAAGCACGAGGGAACTATTTGATTGTGGTCAGTCCCATCTCTTTGTCTTCCATTCTCTTGAATTCTTATTTAAGTTATTATGCATGGCTCCTGACAAAGTATTTTTTCCAGGAGGGAAAACAAAAAAAAAAGAACTTAATAAAAATTAGTTCAAATCTTGACATTTTAGGTTTGGCTTAATATGCAAATATATAAACATATTACAGAATTCTTTCATAAGTTCTATATGCACTATGCATTTACATGTTGCAGATTAGGTTAACCAAGGTGTTTTGCACAAGTGTAATGCAGAAAATGTTTCTTTCATTCAGAATTCCCTTTTGTCCACATTTCTATAGAAGAAATTTAATAACTTTTTCACAAAAAAAACCCCACCAACTGTGTTATGTGACTCAGAATTGAGACTACATTCTGCGTAATGTAAAAGTACTTGCTATAGTATAAAAGAAATTAAACTCAGTTCCAGGCAAACTTAAATCTTTTCATACTCTTGTGGGCTCACACTGTCTAGAAGAAATTACTTCAGCCTGGTTGCTTCCTATGTTTTAAATACCTCAAGACAGTAGATAAGGCCTATGTTGGCAGTACACACTCAGCATTCTGCAGGACAAAAGCATGGCAGTTTCCTCATATTGCCTGTGACTCCTTCTGTGATTTTTTTTGACAAGGTTTGGACAATCAGTTTTCAAATCTTAATTCAGGATTAGCCAAAAATTCAGCCTGGGTTTCCCCTAAGCCTATCTGTGAAACAAATGGCTGAAAGCTGGGAATCCATTACTTCAAAAACTCTGCAGAATTAATTAGATGGACCTGTGTAATGGGAGGGACTGAAGGTTGAAGTGAAAGATTATGCTTACTCTTGGGACAGTGTGGGGGGAAAAATGATATTGTTTCACAATACATCATGCTCATTAAGATTCCAGCTGTGTAAGAGCATAATAACTGGAGCATTTTCTTACAAAACCAAATATCTGGCTCCAGGTCCTCCAGGCAGGCAGAGTGTTTGTAACAGCAACCAAAATTAAGGTCTTCCCAAACACCAGTGTGTCTTCCAAAGCATCCCTGGGTTGTTTCATTTGTTTGCTCTGGTTTCCTTCAGGCTATATAATATCAAGTATTAATCAAAAACTTGTAATCTTAAACAGAGGGGAAAAAAGTGTGAGGT
Source organism: Haliaeetus leucocephalus (assembly GCF_000737465.1). Lineage (NCBI taxonomy): Eukaryota > Metazoa > Chordata > Aves > Accipitriformes > Accipitridae > Haliaeetus > Haliaeetus leucocephalus. Next base: position 5,278,520 of record NW_010972898.1, read on the forward strand.
CACTCTTATTGATGCTAGCAACAGCCTATCAAAAGGACGTTTTAAAGTTCACTGGTTTAATTTTCTTTTCTAGATCTATGGAAACAGCTACAAGGCTGTCCTCATTTACTGTTTCTCACTGAAGTGATTTTATAGGTATTGTTCTATTTCACATTTTGTTTCAGGAGTATTGCAAAGAGTGGAGAGGATTAAGTGGAAGCATTTGAGTAACATTCGTACTATATGGAAAAGGGGGGAAGAAAATGAAGTGCAGTTACTGGTAATAGAAACAAGATTTATCAATACCAGGTTGGATATAGCTATATAGCTACAAAATTTAAAAATTAAAAAATAAAAGAAAAAAAAAAAAGAAAAAATATATATGATAAAAGATAGTAGAAAAATAACACTCATTCCAGAAAAATGCAGCAAAAACTTTAATTTCACAAGGATATATGTACACGCAGACCTCTAAGTTCACTTGTAGGTCTATTGATTTAATTGGCACATTGCACAAATACAGGTGTACCTGTTCAGGGGGACCTGGGATGACTGTAACCTGGGAAAAATAAGCAAAAATATTAATGCAAAAGAATATTCAAAACCCACAATGATAAAACTAAAATAGAGCTACTTACATGTTTAGGTAACTCCAACTATCAGTGCTTTGATTGCTTATGAAAGCCAGTAACAACGTCCACAATACCAGTCCTCACACACTTACCTGCTGTATAACTTGTCTACTAACACTTCTTTTTCATTCATCTTCACTGAAGCATGAGAAGTGGTTTTCACTTAACAAATGGTCATTTTACAAATCTTCTATTTCAGACCTGTAAAAATATTTGATGTTGTGTAACAAGCAAAGGCTAATAAGAAATAAAAGCCTATAAGAAATAGCAATCACTTTGCAATGAATCACACCAAAAACTTATGAACACAGTTTTAGTTTATGCAAATATCATTCTTTCTCTGAGCAATTCTTTTGAGACAGATCTAAAGATACTGAGTTCCAATCATTTCATTACCAGATAAGTATAGACAGTTTGGAAGATAAGTGCATGAGGTTGGAGAGATCACTTACAGGGGAATTATTTCAAAGTTAAATATATATATGGGTTAAATGAGAAACAGCTTTTTAGCATATTGGGTAAGAAAAGAGTAGAAATTAAGATAATAATAATAAAAAACCTCTTCTCAGTGATTTATAGAAACAACAAGTATTAGACTGAACTTAATAATATCTTTCTTGCAATAAGCTCTCACAGCCAATATAGTCTCCTGTGGGAAATGAAGAGAGTTATTTCTCTTGAGCATTTAAAACTAAATCAGGCAAAACTCTGTTGAAAACATGACAAGGAGCAATTATGAATCACCAGACTGATGAACCATATGACATAATACATCTTTTCCTCTAGTTAAATTATATGATTCTGTTACTTAAATTATGTTCTTCCTAATTTCTAAACAGAAATCTTCTTTGCAATGAGTGCTTTGTTCATAATGAAGATGCCAATCATTTTTTTTCTGAAATGTCAGCTTTTCTCATAAAGTCATGTTCTTCCATTTATGTGTTTGGACTTCACTCCAAATGATTTTTTATCAACTTATTCATTCTGCAAGGCTCAGCAGACAATTTACAATGCTGCATCATCCATGTATTCAATAGAAGTCACTGTTAAGTATACTGTTTAACAATCATACCTGCAATGAAAGCAAAATATTAGAGATTAGTCCATTCAGATGAGAATTACAAAATAAACCTTTCTTTTAGTTTGTCCTTTTACACCTTTTACTAAATTGTGAAGCAGACATTAGCTATTTATATAATTTGGTCATAATTCTAAGTCATACAAGCAAAACTTTCATAGCAGCAATCTGGTTTTGTTCTCACAAAATCTTTATAGCATGCTATTAATAATATTATTTTCATGAAAGATTCTGTCTTGAGTTAAACAGCAAAAATCCTTCAGAAACTGAACCTTCAATAAATTGTGAACAATAGATCGGTGTTTTTTCACTCCAGTCAAAGACTGAGTCCAATTTTTTTGACCTTTTGTTTCACAGATAACTTCTAAAGCATGAAGTCAGCTGACTAAATTAGATCTTTCTGGATAGGAATTAATCTTTCATGACCTTAAATATTTTCAGTGCATCTCATAGATTTAAATCAGTGGCTCAATGCTTCCTTTAGAGTTACTGAGTAGGAGGAGCTATTTTGGTATGTGATTAATCTACTTCAGGTTCAGAGGACTGTTACTCAGCTCTTTTGACTATAAAAATCACACAAGGTAATAAGTTCAGGTGTAAAATTTTATACTGAAAGCAGCTGAAAGTGAGTGAGAAACCAGAAAATAAATTATCAGAAGTAGCAATGTTCTTGTCATATTGTTTCATAAATCTGGAAAACATATCAGGAGTCGAGACTTAGGATCACATGCAGAAAGGGACCTCAGGAAGTCCTTGGTCCAACCTCCTGCTCACTGCAAGTCAGCTGTGAAATCAGATCAGGTTTCTGAGGGCTTTATCCAGTCAGATTTAGGAATCGTCCAAGGCTGGATACTGCACAATCTCTCTGGGCAATCTATTCGACTGCCTGGCTGTCCTCATGGGGAAAAAAATTCTCCTCATATCCAGTGTGAACCTCTCTCGTTTAAATTTATGCCCTTTGCCGCTGACCTTCTTGCTGTACACTGCTGTGAAGAGCTTGGCTCCATCTTCTCAGTAACCTCCCTGTAGGTAATTGGGGGGATACTGTTAGGTCCCCCCGGCAGCAGTCTCTTCTCTGAGCTGAACCAGCCCCCCTCTCTCAGATTCTTCTCACAGGGCAAGTGCTCCAGCTCTGACCATCGTGGTCTCCCTCAGCTGAACTTGCTCCACTTCACCAATGTCTTTCCTGTAGTGGGGGGCCAAAAACTAGTTGCAAGGTTCTAGATGTGGTCTAATAAGTGCTGAGTAAGGGAGATAATCCTCTCCTTTGATCTGCTGCTTGTGCTCCTGTTGATACAGTCCTGGATGCTGTGGGCCATCTCTGCTGCCAGGCCACACTGCTGTCTAACATTGAGCTCACTGTCCTGCAAGGCTCCCGAAAGACTTTTCCACAGAGTAGCTCCTCAGACGGTCTTTCCCCAGCCTGTATTGATGTCAGGGGGTCTTCTTTCCCAAAGGCAGGACTTTGCTTTTGTCCTTGTTGAATTTCATGAAGGTCCCCTCCTGTTTGTCCCAAAAGGCAGCCCTGCCCTCAAGCATAGCGACTGGTCCTCCCACATTGGTGTCATCTGCAAACTTCCTGGGAGTGCACTGTGTCATTCCTTCCAGGTCACTGATAATGATGCTGAACAGGACAGGTCCTAGTATGGGCCTCTGCATTACTCCTGTAGGTACTGGCCTTCAGGGAGAGTACAACCCATTAACCATTATCCTCTCAGCCTAATTATCTAGCCAGGTCTTTACGCAGCTGTTTGTCTATCCGTCCATACTATAACATCCTAATAGATACAAAAACATTGCGGGACACTGTGCTGAAAGACTTGCTTTTCAAATTACACCTACGCATCTTCTTTCACCCACAAATCCAGTCATTTTGTCTTATAAGGCAATCAGGTCATTCAGACTTATCCTTGGCAAATCCATACAAATTGTTCCCAGTCATTTTCTTCTTCATGTGCTACAAAGTGTGTTTGAAGAGGATTTGCTCCAAGATTTTTCCAGACAAGAAAGTGAGGCTACAAAGAGGGGAGTAATAATAAGCAGGAAAATGGAAATATCTGCTGTACAGTTCATACAGACTGAATTTCACCTCTGTGCAGTAGATTTATCTAACCTGGCTTTAGATATCTCCTATCTAAGATATCTCACATCTAGATCTGATCTAGTAACCTTTACAGCCAAGGCATAGAAATAGAAACTCCAGATGATTAGTTTCTCTGTGATGCCTTAGAATGAGATGAACTGCCCTACAGAGGTTTCTGTTACTCTCCGTTGAATATAAAAGGACCTTATGTTGTCTGTGTAAGGCAGCTGGGCTGGGATTCAGCTCATAAATTGTCAAATGTAAGACTGCACCTGGCTCCCTGAGTATGGTCAATGAAAATTTTAGAAATCAGTATGGCTGTCCTCATACAGGGGTATAGTGACATTTAAGATGCCCTAGGGTATCTGAGATATTCATAACCACCTGTAATGCAGGACTTACTGGAGTTATTTTTGTATTTGTATCCTTCTCAGGTGGCAGTTGAAGGCCAAGATACCCCAAGGCATCTCAAATAACACTAAATAACTAAGTGTGGAAATTGAAATGAGCACTAATAACAGTTAAAGGATCCAGAGAGCTGTTAGCTTAATCTAGAATGTAGAAATCTGTATGCAGACACTGACATTGAAGTTTCTAAAATCTGAAGTTGCATCTGATGCCTAACTTTCTCATGTCAAAGTTGAAGCAGATGTATCTCAACCAGAGAATTCCTTAGGGCCATTTATATCCTACATCAGCCTTCAACACTCCTGACCATGACTAATTACTGAAGACAATAGACACCCTAAAATGTCCATCTTGAGAAAAAGTTCTTCCCCTTACTTCTCCCTCATGCAAAGGACCAAATTGGGACTTACCTGGATCCACTTGATGGGGAAAACCATTATTATCTGAAATTCAGAAAAGGAATTCTCTAATGGCATGCTCATTTTATGACAGTGCATGCAATTATACAGATATTTTTTGCTAAATCCTCCTTTTATTTGCATTTAAAAATACACCTTGACTTCAGCGGTGAGTGTAAATGTGCAAATGTGAATGTAAATAACAGGAGGGCCCACATTTATAGTACTAATATAAACTGCAGTGCTCTTTGTGAAAACTGAAATTGGAAAAGTGCACTCATTCCATAAGAAAAACTTGTAAGTGTGAAGCATCATCATTTTGAAAAATAAATATTTTATCAATTAAAATACAAGAAAGAAAATAAATGTTTTAGCAGAAGATGAGCTTCAGTTAGAACTGATTTTTTTGTTATAATAATTTTTGAAATACATAGCACTAGTGGTGTTACATGCAAAGAAAAGCACTTCAAACAGGATATGTTAAAATCGGTTACATCTGTTTATGTATGTTAAAAACTGGATTGCTGCTATCATACAAATAAGTAAAAAAATACCATCATCATAGGGCAAAAAAGGTGAAACATGAGGAAGTGAACCACCTGAGATCCTTGCTTTTACAAAGTGATAACATACTAAGAACCCTACACTTTTCTGGATACCTGGATTTCCAAGCCACATCTATTCAGTAAATAATATATTCTGAGGTCTATTCTCCAGGTTTGAGGGAAGATGGCACAGTGTGACTCAAATCTGTACATTTATACTCTCTTCCTCATATTTCTCGTATTACCTCTTGGCAATAGTGCCAGGCCTCCGTAGTTCTTTAAATTGAGTTGAAGCGTCACCTGTAAGAGTGTTAGCTGGAAGAGGGAGAGCCAGGCACTGGTGGAGGTAAGCAGCATGGATAACTTTAGGCCTGTTGTCAAGCCCATTCCCTGATACTCTTTAGTTAATTAGTATAAATACAATTTCTCGGTACTCTGAGATTCCAGTGTATCTTATCAATTAGGTGCATTGATTTGGAGAAAAGAATATCAGTAGAACAGAACCAAGAATAATATTTACAATTCATAGGAAATTTCTACATCTGGGAGGTTTGCTCTGATTCAGAATGAAAAATAATTTTTGTAACATATTACAATCTTCCACACAAGAAAAGCTGTTGTCTGTGCTGCTTTCTGTAACATTGAAGGGACATTCACTACAAGAAAGTTTGTCTGGATCAAGGTTCAACACTGGAGTTTAAAGGCACACTTCAATATTAATTCTAGCTGAAAGACCATTATACATTTATACCCTAGCAAGTACCAAATTTTTGGTCAATTACTAGAACTGTTTCTTGAATTTTAGAGGGAATCCAAACTGTCTGAAGTTGTAGATTTCACATCTTCAATTAATTTTAAAATCACTCAATGATGGTACATTTTTACAGATACTCAGGCAATAATGGTGAGCTAAAAAGTACTGAACCATTTCTGACACAGAGAAATTTATATCTGTTGATGGATAGTTTGATATTGCAGCATGCTGTGGCAGAGAACAATTTAACTTGGCATACTTGTAGAATGTCATTTTATGGGATACCAGAGGAAAGTAATGTTTCAAGGTGAAACTCTGAACCTCAACAAGTCAATACAAGAAATAGTCACCACTTGAGCCCCACTTTTAATGCTCAAATGGTGTGTATATTTTGTACTAGCAAGTAATTGATCAGTTTCTGAAGTCTCTCAGTTTATGTTGACATTTTTTCGTCCTTGCTCTCAGACTCATACACTGCAGTCAGGAATGCTGTTCACATTGCCCTTCATGAATGTCAGATTACCTCTGTAGCAGAACTATTTGGTCTTTCCTCTTAAAAGCTGCCAGGAAGGTGGAGACTAGATCATAACAGGAACTAATCCAACAGGTAGTACGTATAGAACTGGAAAAGTCTCAAGCACTGCTCCAGTTGTCGTCTTAATTGCAACAGCACCAATATTCTCTCATGTCCTCCCAGAATATTTCTCTGCATGCAGTGTGTATCTTTGGTGGGTGAAAACACAAGTGCTTTTATATGGAAACAACCTTTTTGTTACCTTGAGTGCATTATAAAAAAAAGAATAAGTCTCCATGAAACATGTCTCAGGCCCAAGAAAGATCCTGGGAGGTCCAGAGAAGACCCAGATTTTGTAGCAGTTTACTTTTTGTTACCAGAGAACTGGACAGGAACTTAAAACTTTGACAGTAAGGTAGAGCTGCTTCAGCTGATGCATTCAAGTGTAGACTAAGAGCAATGCTGCTCAAAATCTAACCAAAGAAACCAGAAAGAATTTTCTTTTTAGGTTGTGGGGTTTTTGTTTGTTTTTTTTTTAATAATGCTTTTATACATAACATAAATTGTGGAGTAGTTAAGAACTATTTGTAGCATGCAAAATGTATTGCAGAAGGTAGTGGGATCAAGAGAAGAATTATATGATGCAGACATGGCCAATATGTTCCTGAGATTTTATTGCTCTACTAGAGGACGTGAGCACTTTTTTTTTCTTAAAAAAAAAAATAAATAGATTAGCAAAAAATGATTTGGCAACATATTTTCAAGTTTATTGTAGACAGCAGAATCAATAAATCATAGAACATACTGAACAGAGGAGATTTATGGATTATCATTGCTTGGGCTATGGTGGCCTAGAAAGTGTGCTGATATGACTGATGTGGAAGGAAACTTGTTACCAGAACAGCATCAATCTTTATGAATTTACCTCCACATCATGCAATATATCAATTTATTCTGAATCTCACCTTGAGCAAGCCTGAGTCACTGTTCATATCTATGACAAACAGTATGGAAGTCAGTTCTCCTATATTCCACGTGTCTCTGAGGGAGTTAGTGAGCATGTTGGATAGAGTCCTTACCACAAGTCTTGAAGAAAATAAGGTATGATAGGGTGAAGTAGACAATTGTACTCAAATGACTAGTAAAAAGACTGGAGACAGATTTGCAGGAGTAGATGGGAAGCTTCACAGCGTAAGAAATTCACGAATAGAATCCTATGAGGATGTCTCTGTGCATCCTTGCTAAATATGGACAAGTTTGGCAAAATTTGTGAATTTTGTCATTTATGACCTGCAAAAGGGCCATAAATGACAAAAATCACATATTTTGGCAAATGGTAAACAGTTGCTGAAGGATCTTATACTATGCATTCATCAGAAAATAAAATGGAGACAAAATTTTGTGAAGATAATTCCAAAGCAATCTACATTGAAAAATACAATATTATTTTCCTAAACATTCAGTGAGGAGTTCTGAATAGGCCTTTGCCACAGAAGAATTACTTTTTCAAGGTAAAAAAAAAGATTTTATGAATATGTCATCTCTATGCTCAAGGTTGACAAAACATAAAAACAAACAAAGGAAATAAAATGTTTGGAAAAGAATAGCAAACATAGTAGAATAAATATTGTCATGCTACTGTGTGACCTATATGTCTATGTTGGTGTCTACAATAGTGTATGCAGTTCTGATTCTCCATCTCCAATAGGATCCAGAAGATATGAAAAAAGTATAAAGAGTAGCAAAGATGACAACAGTTTTGAAATGGCTTCTGTGAAAACAACAATTAAATAGAATAGAACTCTTAACCTTGAGCAGAGGCAACAAATGTGGTAGCCTAAACAAAATGTTGCCATTCATTTTCAGGTTAAAAAAAATTAGGTTTAACTCTCACTGAAATACATTACCCTTTGTACTTCGAAAAACCCAACATCCTCATCCTTTTATTTTTAACTGAGCAGAACAAAAATCCCTTATAAATACTATATTTCCTGATATTTGTTTGGGATTTATTTTTGTAATATAGCATAGGCACACTAAACATTTTTGTTGTTTTTGTAAAGTTGGTTTCTTAGGAAAAAAATATAATTGGCTGGTATACTGCCACACCGTCTGGTATAGTGATGTACGTATATACTACATAAAACTTGTAAGAATTAATTTGATATGAATTCTTTATTAAGCAGGAATGGCCCTGTCACCTTCAAAGCAGCTTTCTGCTTTTCTTACATCAGAAAAACTAAGGATTGCTTTGTCAGTTCACTAACTATTCAGCCTTAAAGAAGGTTTTAATAATAACTTACTCAAAGTAAGAAGCCAAAGATCCTTTTATTTCTGTTTTGTATAAGATATGTTTCAAATGACAATCTTATATGACTGTGCCATAGGTTTGGGGTTTGTTGTTGTTGGTGGTGTTTTTTTTAAATAAATAGGACAGCAAACATTTCAGGTATTTACTAAATTAAAGTTTAATTTAACGTAAGCACCACAGTTTGTAAAACTGTAAAGAATTGACCTTGAGATTCAGACTCAGTGTGTAAACAGCCAAGCACTAATTTTGGGGGGTTGGAGGAATGTGTGGGAGTGCTAGCAAAATCAGATACAGTAGGCTTAGTCACCAATGGCATTAAGTACCAAAGAAATCAGAAAGGAAAGCATACACTCTTAGGGTAAAAGATACAAAACATGACAGATATTTTTGTCAGCTCCTGCTTTTGAGAGCCTGTATCCCAAAGCTCTGACTCACTTCAGACAGAGCCAAAAGTTCTATAAACATACATTTCAGATGACATTTTAGAGATGTATATAACTAATTTGAAGTATAAGAGAGATAAAGCCTTTTGTCCTGAAAGATCTTCTAATCTGTTGAATTTGTGTGTACTTCTGAGCTTCCATGCTTGGGAACAGCTGCATCTTGACGTTATCACAGGTTGAGACTCAGGAACTACCTCCCTATGCATAACTTAATTTGTGCGGGGAAAAGTCCCAAAAGTGAAGGCTGGAAAGAGATACATACATTAGTAAAGTCAGATGCTTTATCAAGACAACTGAAAGACTGCAACCTCAAAGTAGTTTATGATACACATCCATTCTCAAGCTTATTTAAAATACAAATTTTCTAAAGGAAAGTTGATTTGCTGTATCACTAAATATTTTTTTTCTTCTAACTGTTTACTTCCTAATCACTTGGACTGTTCTTTTGAAGATAATTTTACTGCTTAGGGATTTTCTTTGCTGAAGACTTACCTTGTGTAAACACTTTGAGCTTGCTGTGTGTCAGATGGTCTGGCTGTGGCAATCTCAGCTGCACAGCTAGGAAAATCAAGAAACACAGAATGACTAAATTCATTACACAGTATTTCAAAATTTTCTTCCATACAAATTCAAGCATGTTGTATCTTACACACACTTCATTTCATATTTCTATCAGGTGAGATGCACTACTGACATAGATATTTTAGGGTGCACACAGGAGATTTATGAGGGGGACAAGAGAGCTGCTTTCTGACCCCATACTATGGAAAACCTAAGTCTCTCCCATTAAAATGTCCTCCAAAGTTGTTCTCATGCTGAAAACATAAAAAGAAATCTGGTGTAATTTTTGCTACTGAAAGTACATTTGGAAGTTATAATGAGCCATTATCCTCCACTTGCAAAAAAGCTTGGCTTGAGTTCACAAAGCATTTATCTTACGTGTCTTTTACACAGAGCTTATTATTCAAGCAAAATACAAAAAAAAAGGTAGCATGAAATAATTTTCCTCTTTGAAAAACTCTTTTCAGTTGGAAAAGGGAGTAGGACCTGAATTAAAAAAAAAAAAAGAGAAATTTATTTTTTTAGATTGATAACAAATTGACTATTTTATCATAGACATTTTTCTTTCGGTTCCTTTAAAAGTCCATTAGAAAAAAATGGTAGTACAAAGCAGACCTCTGAAGTTATCTAAATAATAACATAAAAAAATCTGATAGAATTAATTCATATTTAACTTGTTTGACTAAGACAAAATATGTGGAAGCTGATTTTATAGAGACAACAATTATAAAATGTTCTGCTAAGTTATGATAGGTCTGTATCTCTGTGTTCTTGTTATAATTATTTTTGACAACTTAATTTCTTTTTCACTTCCTTTTGAAACTACAGTCTTAAACAGCTCACTGAAGAAAGTAACTCTACTAGACCATGCTATCACAACAAGAAATACTGCTGTGATAATTTGTTACATACTGAAATATAAACCAAGAAATGCTTACAACTTGTAGTTTTCTGGATGGTTATATTAAATAAAACCAAGAGTAACAGCATGATAATTTGATTATCTGGTTATTTAAAAGCATACCTGCATGTTGTCTAGTAATTTCATATGATTTTAGTTTCCAAGTTCTGATTTTGGCATTTAAATAATATTCTTTCAAAACTATACAAAACAATACTGTGAGATGATGAATTCAACTTAACCTACGTAATCCTTTAATTTACATCATCCAAGTTCTAACTATCTGTTTCCTTTTTGGTTTTGGGGTGGGTTTTTTTTTTTCCTTTCACTTTCTAGTTATTCAAGACTGCTGCTGTTTGGAAGTAAAATTGGCTATGCTGACAGAGTGCAAAAAGGCTTATCCTTTCTCAAGCAATAACATAAATTAGTTACTAGACAAAAAGATCTAGTAATATCACCTAGCATTCATATATTTCCAAGAAACCGAAGAAAAGGATGTGAAAGCAATTAAATCATTTAACAGTAACATTTAATGTACTGCTTTGGCATTCTTTACAATGAATCTATTCCCCATACAGCTTTAAATTCTGATGGCTTTACAGATTGTTCAACAGTATCTGTAAAGAAAAAGCTGTATCTAAAATAATCATTCACTAACAGCTGCCATTCAGTAGCACTTTGAATAATTAATAAGAAATGCATGAACCTTTCTGAAGAATAGTTGAACAGTTCAGAAGACAGTCCATGTTTTCATAACTAAAGGCATGGTAGATAAACCCCTAGTCCTCCAGCCAGATAAAGTAGAATTTCTTGTGTCTGCATTCATCAGTTAAGGTCCATCAGGGTGGACTGGCCACATTTAACTACAAAGAACTTTCCCAGAGACTTTCTGTGCCCTCAGCAACAATCATTATTTTTTTTAGTATTTTTTCAGTTAAGAGTACCTGAAAAAATATGAGGATTATATCACAACTCACTAAGCATAATATTCTCATTTCAAAAATGGACATTACATGTCCTGAAGTGACTTTTGAGAGCATATAGTGGTTCCTAAGGGTACATAGCTTGCTAATCTGTAGGGTAAAGGGAATAACTTGGTGCTAATTTACCCATATTGTTTACATGGGGAGTGTCTGTGGAGTGAACTTTCCTGAGAACTGCAGTTGTGTTGTGTCTTAAAGGTAATGTGTTGCTTCAGCCCAAAGGACAGCCCTGGAGTAAATAAGCATACACTGCAGCTGATCAGGAGATGAGTGCCCAAGAGCAGACTGTGGATTCACGGCATTTGATGGTATAGACACACCCAGATTATCTTAATTTTCTTTCATGAAATATTCAAGTACTATGAAATATAGAAATGCTGTTGCCTTTAAAAGCTATGAAGTAATATATAATTTCAGTTAAATTATTTAGTAGACTATTATTTTTACTACCTTATCTTTTCCTGTACTTTTCTAATCTTTAGGTTTCACCACACAGGAGGATGGTTTCAAAGTATCCTGAGACTAACTGGTAGGTTTCATAATTTATGTCTGAAAATATTTAAATTTCTGAGATTAATACTCAGCATTAGAGAAAGCAAAACTGCTATTCTAATTTCAGCATTGTGTTAAGAAATGTCAGCAAAAAAGAGGTACCTTGTATTATGAAATTACATTTTGTTTTTTAAACATGTTATGTGAATTTTAGCAAACTTTTACATTGCAAGCTTAGACATTATTTAGTCTTTTAATTATATTACTATTTCTTCTGACAATACCATATTAAAATTTTAAATAGCCATAGGGTATTTTTCCCTTCCATTTGCTTAAATATACAGCCATAAGGAGTTTCAAAAAGATTCATCATTGTCACCTTCATCTAGCAAAGTCAAATTATTGTTCAGTACAGCAGGAGATGTAGAGCAGGAAAACTTCTGAAGGTTCCCCCTAAAAGACAACAAACATTCAGCATGCCTTGTGGTCACTTAATCAATTACAGTCCTAGCAACATTACCAAATGGATTTTGAAAATAGAGAAATAGGTACCTCAGAAAGACATGGCAGAAAATGTAGTGTTTGAAAATACTCAGATTTTCTCTCCAGCTGAAAAACCATACCTCAAACTGACAAATGTGAAAATTATGCCTTTTTTTTTTTTTTTTATTTTAGATCAGCCTGCCTATTACAGATAACACCTGCAAAAGTAGCATAGCACATAAGCACCCAATACAGCCCTCAGAATGATTGGAAGGTATACATCAATATTTGCTTATCTAGCTCTTTTGTGTACATTTTTTGACATGACAAGAACTCCAGATAAGGACTGGGAGTTATCATGTATGCTAAATCATATGAAAGAGTTAGGTTGTAGCAGTAAGCTTATACAAACTATATCAAAAAGCGAAGTGTCAAATACATGACAAATCTGATTCATTCAGCCTCTCTGGTGCAACCCTGAGATCTTTCTGGGTTTTCACATTATATGGTAAGGCTATAGTTTCAAGCATATATTTACATGCAATGTGTCAAATGTGGTTTCCTTTTCCTAAGCACCATAGTGAAATGGATAGTATGAAATGACTTGCAGTGATGGAAGAAAAAAAGAAGTTGAAACTTAAAATGATCTGGAGCTCTTAACCATGCTGTTTGACACCTGCAGCTCCTTGGGATTCTCAGAACAGCAGGGAGCCTCTCAGAGATGTAAGGAACTTCTTCAATGCTTCTCATTTTGGCATGACAAAAGAGTCAGGCTGAACAGATATTGCCTCTGTATATCTAATAGACTTAGCAGAAGTACAGCTTACTTAAAACTTGGTGACAGAAGATTTTCTCTGTCTCCCGAAGCTGGGGTAAGTACCTCTGAAAGACTGACAACTTATTCCCCTCAAAGACTGTCATCTCTATCTTCGCTACTTTTACGGTTAAAAAGTGGCAATCTATAAATCTCTAAGGGAAGCCTTTCTTAAGCTAATTTGTTGAAATAATATCTTAAAATATTTTTGGCTATTAATAATTATCCCTATGCAATATTCACTATAGCTACAAATATACTGATAAATGAAGTGAGCCCAGGGGGCACACCCTCCCCTCAAGGTTTGGCAGAGCAGGATGGTTTCCAGACACATTTCTCAGGTTTAATCTCCAATGTCAGATGATAAAACTATGGAACAATTGGTCCTGAGTCCTCTCAGCCCTCATGGCATTCCTGGACCCTAAGGCATAACCTCTTCAATTAAAAAAGTCTGAAATAATGTTCCCTCCCTCCCTCCCTGCCTTCCTACTTTCCTTCCTCTCTGCTCATCTGCCTGCCTGTCTTTCTGTCCATCCATCTTTCCTCCCATCTTTCTTGCTCTTTCTATCTGTTTTTCTTTCCATCTTTCTTTCTTGTCTTTCTTTCTGTCTTTCTTCATCTGCCTGACTGTCTGTGCCCCTTTCTTCCCTTCTTCCTTTTCTTCTGCCTTCTGTTCTTTCTTCCCTTTCTGCACAGCACTATGGCTTGAGAGGTAAAGCAGGTGTTTAAAGTCCTGGGGCAGTTCCTTAATGTAAGTCTATTTGTTTCTTTTCTTAATGAATTTCTAGGAAGTTGTGGGTAATATTGTAGAGGGGAAAGAGCCTACACCAGGTTGAACTTATTTTACTGATTTTAGAGAATAATTTTTGGTGTGAAACGTGCCCTCAGAGTCATCTTCTTGGGTTTGTTTTCTCTGGAATTAGTTCACTACAAAAGAGACGCCATAAGCAAACTAACATGGATGCAGTGTGAATGCTGGGTTGACAGTGACCTGAAAGACAATTACAATCAAGAAATTTGACAGTGAGTATGAGTCTAAAGTTGTTCCACCCAAGTTCCCTGTCAGCAGAGTATGATGTCAGCTGCAGCACACTATTACTCTGCAGATGTATTCTCCTTTACATGGAACCTGGAACACGGGAAAAGAGACATGGATAATGATGTGGAGTCAGGACACTACCAGGGAGTGACAACACTTAATCCCAGACTCTAGGAAGCCCTATGTTTGTTTGGTTTTTTGTACTTCAAGGTAAGCTTAATGCACAAAACAGATTTACAAAAACTACATAAAATCTTTTTTTTTCTTCATATCAATATAATCTTTGCTACTAAAAAAAACCAAGCTGCTGTCTGAGATAAGTATTTGAGATTTCAGCAGCCATTCGGGAACCCAGAAGGAAAGGTAAACAACAGTCCAATATTGCTGGTTAAGCTGCACGGTTTTCTGAATTATTTGATTGGTCTTTTAACATATCCCTCAGGTAAAGAAGGGCTCAAGCAGCTCAGCAGGAAAGATAGTGTAATGTATTCACCCTGGATCATTAAAACTTTGGAAACAGCATATTTTTTTAGCCACTCTTGGGCAGGGATTAGAAACTGTATTATCAGTTCTGCAGATTCCAGGCACTGAAGCTACTGTTCTATTCATACCTTGAAGCTTTCAATCCCTAAGGATACCTTCTTTACGGAAATTATTGATTTCTGCCATCTGATGTGCAGTCACTCACAAAGTATTCTAGTTTTCTTTTTGCCTGCATGACTTTTATGGAGGGAGCCATTGATTTTTGCTAAAATAGTTCTTTAAAAACTTGCCTTTCTTCCTTTTCAGTGTCAGTAGAAAGAAGAAAAGTGAAGAATTCTATATAGAAGAGAACAACTTTGTCATTGAATCTATGATGCATGTAGGATGCATATATTCAGACTTCATAAGACTCTTACGCTAGCTGTAGTTCTGTGAAAAATTGAGCCTATTTTGTGTGGAAAATGTTCACTATAAAGGAAGTTAAAGTTAATAATTTGCAAGTATTCTTTTTATTTTGTTATCATGTAGATTTCATAAGGACTTTTATGTTCTTTCATGAATACTACTTACCTTTGTATAGCTAAGGCAAGCTCACTATAAATTTCTACAAGTGAAGTTTTACATCAAGATGCTTGTTAGATAAAGCTCAAACTGTAAACTTGTGTTCAGTTTTAAGACAGGAAGATCTCAACCTTTTTTTTTTTTTTTTTTTTTTTTTTAGTCTTTAGAATGTCTCTTTAGGAACAGTGACAACACATTTATTCTGTTGGCTTTATTCTCTCTTGACATAGATTAGCATCACCATCTTCTGAAGAAAGCTTATGTGTACATGCTATTTTGTTTACCAATATCAATATGAACTTTTATGTAATCATTTATTACTTTCTTACAGACACATGGCTGCATGGGTAATTTGATCTGCACTAATTATTTCTGTTTATATCTACAGACATGACAGTGTAGCAATATTTTTAGTTATCTGTGAAGAGGAAGGATGAAAACTTAACTGTTTCATATTTCAGATTCAAACCCCAAAGATTAATTAAGTAGGCATATCAAGCTTCTATTATACTTATCTCGAAGAGTTCTTACAAGCAAAAAATGGAGGCTTTTTATTTATATCTATGTATATATTTAGAATATGAAGAATTGTTATACGTATATTATGAATCTATCCCTGTCTACTCTGTAATACTATATTAAACTTGAAAAGGAGTAAAAGTGTCACCATAAAGTCTTTTTTTTGGGGGGGGGGGGAAGAATGCAATTTTAGTCAGACTATTTTGATGAATTATTGTGCTACAGCAGATTACTGAAATGTACATTACAGGGCACTGACTCTTTTTCTAATACATTGTTATACTGTAGCACAGATAGTTCACATAAAGATGTCATGAACATTATTATTCTTAGTTGGGGTTGAATTCCTGACTCTCTTAATGGCAATGAGAATTTGACAGGATTTGCAGACACATAAGAGTTTTATTTGGGGATTCAGCCCATTGCTTGTTTATCCATCAGCTATGAATATGATCTGAAAAATTCTGTTGAAGAGATGCAATAATTCAGATAACTTTCAAGTTTGTTTACAGAAACTGGGAAATGGTAATACATTCTGTTCATTTCACATTTACTACTTTAACTGCAAACAGGGCAATTCCCTAGTCCCACAGAATTGTTTTTTTCATACTTATCTGACAGTTATAATTGACAGTAGAAATACAGAACAAGATTAGAAAATCCATGAAAGTTTCTCCAAAAATAGGATGAAATGCAGTATGACTAATTTAAGTACAGAGTTTTAGTCTGTTAAAATAATGCTTAACTTGCCTATACAGTCAAAGGAAAGAGGCAGGTGTCTTTGATGGTATTTCATGGAAGAACATGCCTTCTTATTTACTTCTTACCTATTTTTATTGTGTATCATAGGTTTTAGAGATGGTTAGGGCCAAGTGAAATAGATTTTTAGAACAGAAATTGAGTTAATTGAACTACAAACTTTTAACTACATGGGGTACTGGATCAAGTCTTAACTGCTCCAACTCAAACATTTGTGAAATGTCATAGTGGAAACAGTATAGTAAAGTGATAGTTTTCTCCTGGGAGAAAACATCAGGTTGGTTTGGACACGCAACATTTTCT
Organism: Haliaeetus leucocephalus; assembly: GCF_000737465.1. NCBI lineage: Eukaryota > Metazoa > Chordata > Aves > Accipitriformes > Accipitridae > Haliaeetus > Haliaeetus leucocephalus. The sequence goes on from NW_010972898.1 coordinate 5,295,563, forward strand.
TTTTATTTAATTTTTTGTACTCATAATTCATCAAAGTTAAAATAGACATTATTTGTTCTGTTTGTTTTTAATGAAATTCTACATTGATTTCAATCTACTAAAGATATGTCTGCATTTTTGACACTGTTTTTCAAACAGTAGTTTTTCACTACTTTTCAAAAGTCTTCAGAAAAGTGTAATAATATCCAACAAAGATATGAGTGAAAGAAGTGACTGAGTTTATTTTAAAAAACCATGAACTGTGGCAAATCACCTGGAAAAGATAGCCCCCCTGCATGTTTTATAAAAGAAGGCTAAAGCTATTTACAAAAACGTAATCAAAAACTCTTCAGCGAAATAAGAACTACAGGGAATTCTTCAAACCTTGAAGACAACAGTAATTTAACACATTTTGGAATATAAAGACCCTACCAAAGAAACCATTGTCTATCTAAACTTATTTTAACTGCAGCCTGTGTGTACTGTAGCCTTCTTAATGATCTGGAGGCATAACATGTTCGGAGTTATTGGGAAAATGCACATAGAAACATATGCAGAAATACCTACACTTAACAAAGAAGTTAACAAGTTAGAAAAGCATGTCAGTGAAAAATGAAAGAAAAGAGAAAAAAAACCTCTGCTGCTCTTTTGTGCTTCAAAAGGGCACAACTACAGCTTACGTCAGGTGCTGTAGGTGGTTTTTTTTTTTTTAGAAGTGTTGGTTCTGTGCTGTAGCATCGTTGAACTCACTCCTCACTAATGAGAAATGTTAAGGTCATTTGGCCCTAAATGTTTACTGAACTGCAGAAAGACTTTCTTTTCATAGAATATGTTGAATGTCCATGTGTTGTGGTTTAAGCCCAGGCAGCAACTAGGCACCACGCAGCCGCTCACTCACTCCCTGACCCCCAGTGGGATGGGAAGGAAAATGGAAAAAAAAAAGTTAAACTCATGAATTAATAACTAAAGTAAAATAAAATTTAATAATACTACTAATATAATAATAATTATAATATAATAATATAATAATAAGGAATGAAATAATAAAATAAAAATAAATTCTAAAAAAAACCACCAAGAAAAGACAAGTGATGCACAATGCAGTTGCTCACCACCTGCTGACCGATGCCCGAGCAGTAAACCATGCCTCCTGGCCAATTCCTTCCAATTTATATACCGAGTATGATGTCCTATAGCATGGAATATCCCTTTGGCTAGTTCAGGTCACAATTAAAGAGGAAGGTACATGTCTCACAACACTTCATCAATTTTTTTGTCTCATTGAATATCAGCTAAAAAGGAAATAATTAGATATAAAGGAGAGATCTCTTTTTCTCAGTTTGTCCCTTGTGGTTTTATTTTATTTAAACATGGCTTATATCATGTCTCTGATTCTTCCTGACTTCTTGTATATGTCTTCTGGGCTTAAACCTTAAGTTCTCTTCACATGATACTCTGTATACTTAGGATTTTATTTTCTCAAAATTTTGCAGACGCTTTCTGCTTTGTACATTTTCATCTTCTGTTCCTACTTTTCTGACTGCAAAATATGTGTGCACATAGAAGAATTCCTTCCCAGCAGACATTCTTTGTGAAGGTGGATCTGTGGCACTCTGAATGGAAATACAAGGGAATTTTTCTAGTAATACTACGATTTGTCTTTACCAGGGAGAAAAACTGAAAATGGGTATGTTCTTATCTTAATGTGATCTTTTCCTTATGTTGCATTCTTCAAGTCCAATATATTGGGGTTTTTAGAGTGGGTGTGGCAAGGGGATTGCCTTATAAGATCTTGTAGACTTATCATTACATTTCTTTTTCCCCATTCACTGCATTTTCTAGTTTTTCCGCTACTGGAAAGTCTCTGATGCCCATTCATGGCATGGGTGACCAGTTTTTTGTTCAAGGCCTCACTGTGCCAAAGGGACATAGATTCTGTTATTAAAACTCCCAGCAAAATGCTCACGTGAGGCAGTTTAAGGAAGCAGAATACCAGGTCCTCTTCATAGTTTTCTAGTATGACAGGAAGGGATGGTGCAATAACTTCAGCACAAACTACTTAACCTCTTCAGTATCCTCATTTCTTGTTATTTGTTTCTCTGGAAAAATGGAATTTTCTGTTTTCTGCCCCATGTCCATTCCCTCTGCAGTGCCAGGGTAGAATAGGTCTTTTCTCCCAAAAGTAGAGAATTGGTAACTGTAACAAATTCACAGAAATGGAATGTAACAGAGTTCGTTAGCTCAGATTTGGGCATAGGTCAGATGATCCTGCTCTAGACTGCTGATAGATCAGAATTCTGTCCTTTTTTCTGGACATACAGATGAAGATACAGAAAGTGACGTTTATAAATGCCTCAGTTATATGGAAACCAGTTTGCACAGGAGCATTCCAAGTACTTTTTCATAGTGGCTGTATACCCAGTGCTCTCAGCACCTGGGGTTGTACAGGAGGGCTGGAGGGTCCTCAGGAGGTCACCTTGGCCACCACTCTCTTTCCAGGAAAGGTTGCCACATAGTGTCACTCTGACAAATTTTGTGTTTAGTCTTGCAGTTTACTAGCTGTTTGTCTTCAAAGAAGTCCTGGCTTATTACCAAAACTTTGGAAGTTTCTTGCATATCCTTAAAAAGGGATTAATTTAGACACTGTTTAAAGGTTAGGTATCTACTTCAAACCTGGAAATGCAAGGTCTGCTTAAGCAGGGACAGGAACCTTTAGTAGTTCTTTTTTTTCCATTCTGAGATAGAACTCATTTTTTGGCTAAATACATTTATATGAGTGAAATCCCATCTTCATCTAAGTAATTTTTCCTCTTGAATGTTAAAAAATTCAAAGTTAATATACCCTAAGTGCTCTCCAGGTATATTTGAATTTTCTATTATCTTCTAAAGGTGAAGAATCAAGTGTCTATGAAGTATAATACATTTGATATAGCATTACTTCTATTTGAATTGATACTTAACACTACCAAGACCTTTCCCTTGTGTGGTAAAAACCTGTGTTTGATTATAATTGCCATCTTATTGTGAATAATCATTTCATCCACTTAAAAATGTAATTAGAGTATTCATACTTGATTAGATATTTGATAAGTAGCACTGGCCTAATTTCATATTCTTTAGAACAAAATCTTATAAATCAGACAAAAAGAGTAAATTTAAGTAAATTGTATGCAAAATAGTTTAAGCTTGTACAAATGTCAAAGTTCAAGTATTAGATATTATAGTCATAATCAAAGATCTTGATATTATTTTTCATCAATTTTTACAGTATCAGTATCAAAAAATTACCTAAAGAAAATTTTTTCACTGAGGAGTGGGAATAAATGTAAATACATCAAAAGACTAAATATTTACTATCTTTTCGTTATGTGTAATGTGTTATTTAAGAACAAATGTAAAATATGGAGGCTATATATACACAACTCTAATGGTTAGAAGGTATAGCCATATATTAATCACACAATTATCTTTCAGTAATAATTTATAACATACGGTCTACCTTTGTGTTGTGGTTTGAGTCAGAACAAACTAAACACGTATTAATGCTATGCAATAATTGGATTTGTGTGAAGGAGTTTGGATACGTATTTCTTCTGTGATAGAGTAATCAATAATGCAAAGAACACTGCAAAGTTACAGAACAGTGGCTATCTCTACTTCCCCTTTCTTTGCCGACAGAAGTGGTGGATGTCAGAGGCCAGGAGAAGCAGGCAACTGAACATGAGAACATCAGGCAGCTCCAGTCATGAGAACTTGGTCCTGGGAACTCTCGGAGGTCCTCCACGGTCAAGTGTCCCCAGAGGTAGAGTCATGAAGCTCCCCTTTGGGGTGGGACTGATGAGTTTTATGAGGGGGAGAGCATCTTCCACATAGGTTGATCTTTGCTAGTTGGTGGACCACTCCGAGTTGTTGCTCAGTGATTGATCGCTGCAAGTTGCTAGGCAAATATTCCTGTATAACTTTGGTGCTTCATTATCTACCAATTAATTTTTTTCTTTTTTTTTTTTCCCCCACAACACTAACGCAGTTGTACTTTATCTAACAGAAGTTATATCTCTAACAACTATGTAGCAACATACGCCAGCCTTGTTACCGGAGTGGTGCCAACTCAGTAAGCCAAGACACCTCATTCTTGTGACATAAGGAAGCACTGATACCCACTCACACATGTGCAGCTACCTGACCGAATATCACCTGGGAGTCCATAGTTGCTTGTAGGACTGCCACACAGTGCAATAATTTTAATCCATCTAGCTGACATTCAGGTGCCATCTCTTTCTGCCTCTGGAAGTACTTTATCTCTTTGCGTTACATCCTTCCCTCTCAGTATACAATTCTTGTCTCAAATACTTTCCCCTTTCAGATGATTACAACTCCTAGGCTTTCTGGTGCTTGTATGATACATTTTTGATCACGCTTAGAAGCCATGTAAGAACAAGCCACCTTAAATAACCTTAAGCTTCCTTATGTAGTTTGGTCAGGCAGATGAAGTGCTGGAAATAACATAAAGTCTCAAATATTGCAAATAAGCAGCTGAAAACAGAAAGGAACTATTGTTTAAATTGCCTGTCAGCAGCAGACAACTATTTGAGTATCCTTTTTTAGAACAAAGTTAGTTTAAACTGACTTCAGTACTGATATGAGCTTTGTTTGACTTTGCATTCAACAGGAGTAAGATCATGTACATAGTCAGTGAGCTAGCCTTTAAAGGAAACAAAGTTCATTTAAACTTTGAATCAGATCAAGCCACATTGACCAAGACCAGTTCAAATATGACTATTCAGTAGATTTCTCCACAGTGTGGTTAATTTGTGTTAAGTCAATTAACACTTATTACTGGAGCAAAGTACTTTTTTGAAAAGATGTTTTGGGGGAAGAAAAGATGCTGAGGGGTTTTTTTGGGTTTGGTTTGGTTTTTAAATTCTAATTAAATCAGTCATGCTTTTCATAAACATATCAGCTGCAGCTAAACATTTTCAGGAAGAGTTTTACTAAATCTATGACAATGTTTCTGTTTAAAACTAATCATAGAGAGAAACTGGACTAACCAATAACATACAGCTATGCTACTTATTATATGGGAAACCCACCTTTAGATCCATAGTTTGTCTCACTCAGTGCCATGACTTGAACATGCATCTAAATATCTAGTGTACTCCTGTTACATGAAAATACTCTGAAATATCTTAATTTTTTTCACTAAAAAGACTTTTTTTTTTTTTTTTCAAATTACAAAAATTATCTCAGCATGGAAAACCATTTTCCATTCAGGTCTACTTATAATTGTTTGGTCTAAAGGGTATGAAGCTTCTGAGCTACCCAATATCCAACCTCCAAACCAGCTGGCATCCACCTCTTCTGACAGTGTTGTTTATCTAAGAGCTCTTCAAATAAGCTTCACTGCAGTCCTAGGCAGATCATCTTCTTTTGCAGTTACAGCTCACCATCATCTTTAAACAACTTTAGTTTTTCTGTCTAAGAATGCCAGCTGAGATTAGTCTTCACATTACATTTCATATGCACAGCAGTTCTTATAAGAATGTTGTTCCACTAAGAAGAAAGCAATCTCTGAACTTGTTCCTGCAGATTTGCTATTGTCTGGGGAAGGATGTATTAGATGGAAATTTGTAAGAGCTAAAATTAAACTTCAGAAGTTTGATATCCTTCTTCACTCCTCTTTTTGGTCATAATGGTTCCAGTCCAGAACAGCTGAAAACATTTTGTCTTCACCTTTTTCTTTAGCTAAGGAAAAAGACATCATTATCCAAAGGATTACAAGGATGTATGCTGTAAGTGCTTTTCCATCTTGTTGCTTCTGATTGCAGAGAAAGTTCAAATCTCTTGGGACCATAGGCAGTTTTCTTGTTAATAGTCATTCTGCAAAAGGAAGAAAAAAGAAACAATGTTTATTATTTTGTGTAGCTGATCCTTTGATAATTAGGCACATATAAAGTAGCACCAGAGAAACAGACATATGCTGATGGTATTTATTGCTAATTGAGAGGGGGATCAATTCAAACTGAGATTGACAATTCAAGTTGCCTTAAAGTATGAGGTAGTGTCTGTAGTCAGTAGCGATCTGAGTCCCATTTCAGCTGCATAAACATGGATATTTAGTGCCATCTAAGATGCCACAGGAGATTATCACATAGGACTGGAGATATGACACATCCTAGAGAAGTTGTATGCTCTGTGGCGTGGTAGTTACTCCAATAAGACATGCAAAATGCCAGTACATGACTCTCAGATGACCAAATGTACATGACTACTGAAAATTGAATAGCATTCTACATTCCTCTTACTATATCAGATAGATCTTTATGATTTATAATGGAGCCTTGCTCATTTTAGACTTCATGGACAAATACATCTTCATGTCTGAGTTTGGAGCTAATTCCCAGTCTTAACCAGAAAGTCAACTTCAAATATGGACACAAAATATTTTGCAACTCAGGATTATATTTTCATATGGAAATACTTTTAAGAAAATTTTATGTTTAAATACTAGAGTATCATTTGAACTGCCTCAAGGCTCAAAAAAACCCAGTGGCTCATATAAGAAAAAAACAATAAATATGAGGAATGTGGATAATGAAAAATAACAGCAATCGGGTTTGCTGTGTACATAGTGCCAAGTAGGAGCAATACAAAATACATTCTGAAAGTCAAGGGACTGCAATGGTATGAAAACATTAATGTCCCATAAAAATTGCACTAACTGAAGGGTTTCTTTAAAAATGGGACTGTATTACCTGTTTTGTTTTAGAATGGAAAATAAAAGTAATAAATAACTTCCGTAAAAATGACAGAAAATATATTGAAATAAACAATTACAGGTTATTATCATTTGACTAAAATAAATTATAATGAATTATAATTATAATGAAGACTAAAGGTAGAGAAACTGAATTACTTTGAAGAAGTCTGTTTTCATAAATAGCTATCAGTGGGAATTTACAAATGTTCATTCAGAGAAGCTTGAATTTTTTTCATTATATCTGTGTTTGAAAATAGTGAATGAGTTAAAATGCAGTTTATGGATTCTTATTGAACACAGATTTTTTTTTAATTTTTTTTTTAATTTCTTGGTTTAGAGGTCTTCATAGTAAATTCTGCATGTCACTGTTTTTTTAAATTAGTTTACTTGTGAAATGATATATGAATGTATTTAAGTAGTGCCTATCCTAATCATAGTCATACAACTTGTTTTCTTCAAGCTGATCTCTCTTCACCGGGAACTTCATCTAAAGCTTGTAGCAATCAATAAACAAAGTCCAAGTAATTTCAACACGGCTTAAAATGGAGTGTAAGAACACAACCCCCCCACAATTTTAGCAGTAACATTGCAGATATCAGTAGGAAAATTAATAATAAAGCTATAATATCATTCTTCACTTTGAAGAATAATTTCATGTTATCCCTGACTCTTTGACTTATATATGGAACCTACACTGGCTAAAAGGAAAAATACAGAGGATTACCACCTGATGAGATTTCTGTAACATAGTCTAGATCCTACATGGTGCTTTATATTTTTAACTATCTTGTGAAACCTAGAAAAAAAAATTAACAAATCTTCTTTAAAGCATTTCTGTTAAGCTACATTTTACTTATGGTAGAGAATTGCAGAGTGCTTCTTACTTCATGATTCTTCATTATGGAATGCCCCTGGCTTAGTATAATACAAACTTCAAGCTCCAATTGCTTCCCCAGGTGTAGATTATCAATCTCTGATGAGTAAATTTATTGTATAGATACAGGCTAGTCCTGAACTAAATTGTAGAATTATAGGTGACTTTTACTAACCTTTCTAACATTTCTGGCTTCTGCACCTTTGACCTTCCAGCTAACTCTTCCCTCTCTTTTCTACCTACAATCTGGTTATTGCTGTGCGACTCCCTACTTGTTTTTACGTTGTACTTCAGCTGTGTTCCCTATATAGATCTATAGTGAGGTTATGAGAGAGATATATAACTTTGAAGACCTCCAGAGGATGATTTAATCCACCTAAATTAGTACTTCAGCTGTCAGTAAGTTAAACATACCCAGAACTATTTTCTGGCACTGAGGCCAACAGCCTGGATCCCTGCTATTAAACTGTCTGCACCTCAGAAACAGTTTGGCAAAATCCAAATTGAGTATGGAAGATGATCCTGGCCCATAGCAGCTCCTGACCTCTGCCCAGGAATTGTCAGGAAGAGTGTTAGTTGTTCCAGTTCAAACCCATGCTAGGGTTTGTTCCGTTTTTGCCCAAAAAATAAGTGACTGAATTACATTTCCCAGAACTGTTCCCCTGCTCTGCTAATGTGGTAATGTACTAATGCAGCAGATTTAAGCCTGAAAGAACTAGCTTATTTTTATTGTTTGTTTGCTTGCTTGGGAGATGCCCATGACCAGAGTCCAGTTACTTGTATGGACGGCATGTATGGAGATCTGTAAAGCTTGTTCAGTGGCAGATACATGGAGGGTAAAATACGAGAAAGGGTATTTTTCTTCAAATAAAAGGATTATCATCTATTTGGGATTAGTCCTTTAAAAGCAGAATCTGTAACTAATTTCTGTTAGTTATCTGATTACATTATCTCACCCACAGTACCGGTATTATATCACCATGTAGTATTATCCCAGAGGATCGCAGAAATCGAGAAGTCTGTTCTGAAGGCACCAGCTGAAAGAAAAGGTTAGTAACACCTCTGTGTCTCCGAGCACCAATGTTGTTCTTAATGTGTGGAGGACAGCAGCAAATGTCAACCTGTGATAGCTCATACCTTGAGTGGCAGCAGAAAAAGATAACTGAAGGGGTTATTCACACTATCTGCTTTGGGCTATTTTAAACATGTAACTGAGATCTGACTGAGATTTGGAAATTAGTTCTTAATTCCCTGTGTAGCTAATAGAGCGAAAGAGAATTACCAACAGACGTGTCAGAATACTACAACTGGGTAATTAAAATTAGATGGTATGAACCTTGCAATCTCTAATACAAGTCACTAAATCACTTAACTTCTAAACTCAGTGTGAAAGGGAAAAGATTTTCCACCAACTTTTAAATACATCAGTCATGTCATATTACTCCTCCTAATCACTAAAAATATGATTTTGCTTGCAAAATGGATTTGATACTGACCACTTGTGCAAAAGGAGTAAGAGAGGTGTGAATAACGAGAAGAGGTATCCATTCAGACTGAAAGTACTGATGTCTGTTGCATGGGTAAATTCAAGGGAGAGCCAGAAAATAAATTGGAGTGAGGGTAAGGCAGGTGATTTTTCATTTAGTAATGCTGGCCAAAGGCCTACAGCTTTTGCACCTTTGCTTTTGCTGGAGAAGGAGAAAATCAGGGGGACTACCCCGGGAGGAATCATATCATGTCTGAGAAAAATCTTATAGGACTAAACTATAATTAATGTATTTTATTGTATTGAAATATAGGGGATTTCTGGGTGCTTATCCTCTCCTAGAACAGGATTGCAGGATAAGAAATGGCAACGCTTCCCCTCTCATTTTAGGTTGGTCACTCAGAGATTTTAGGAAGATACTAATTTTATCGTGGCAAAGACTACAAGACTACAGTAAAATATGATCACATCCTTTTCCAGCACTGAGAGCCACCTGGGAAGGAATTACTATCCAACACGTTTTCACATGTTGAGTGATTTGAATATAAATTTCAGAACTAGTCCTGTAACTTAGAAATAAAGTGATGAACAGTTCTTGGAGTTCCCCAAAAGATTTTTAAGATTTCCTTCATACCAGAAAAAAACTATTATCAGGGTAGGAGAGTTCTAGAATGGACAAAAGACTACCGAATCCTCTGAGACTTATGAAGAGTGAAACAAGAAACTTTATTACTATTATTATTATTATTATTTTCAGGTATCAAGAGATGTCTTTATGAAGCACAACTACTAGAGTTGTTATTTTCTCTACTAAAGGTGTCTTTTCTATACATACTCATCCCACAGTGAAAATGAAAGAATACAAACAGCAATTTGATTGTAAGTTTAAATATTTTCCCAATAATACTTCTTACAAGCATTATTGATATATTGTTTCCAAGAATATTACTTCAAATCAAGCCTATCCATGGTCCAGTGATCTTAGGGAAAGAGTTTCCAAAATGTTAAATGACCATTAAACAAAGCTGAAAAATAATTTTTTTATACATTTTCATTGGCATTACTGCAGTATAGGATAGCATCTCTAGGGCAGCTCACACAGCCCATAACTGGCAAAAACAGCTGTTAAGGTAGAAATGAGGGGAAAAAATGGGGTGTGAATGGAGCACCCAAAACTCTCTGGAGGTGTCTGCCCAAAGACAAGAGTTTACATGTAAAAAAGGAAGATGACCAATCCACTGCATTAAACAGTAACCAGGGAATTATGAAGAGACTTTTCAAATAAGGAAGGAGGTAACTTGAAAAGAAATCAGAGGTCAGAGACCTTGCAAAGGAAGCAGCAGCAGTCAAACCTGGCTTGACATTGCTGGCAGTCACCCTGCAGTGCCCCAAGCCTTGGCCACGCAGGACAGAGCAGCCATGTGGCAGCGTGAAGAGCTGCCCGCTGGTGATGGGGTGGCACTGCAGGGTGCAGTACTTAGGCTGACAGTGCACAGACCACACCTCGGCTGTGCAAGTGTGACCTGTAGGGTGCTTTCTCAGCAGTGTATGCATCGGTAAGGTGCTGGGAGTGGCAGAGGTGCACTCGAAGACAGAGCACTCTCATCTCCGAAAGGGAGGCTGTGCATGGAGGGGAACCCACCTTCTTGTAGTGGTTGACAGTATGTTGCCAAAAGAAAAACAAAAGTGCTTCCATTTCTAAATATCTTTCAATATATTTGTTATGGGGCTATTTCCCCAACAACTGAAGAAAAAACTACCCTTAAAATTTTAATTTTAGAGTCCATAACTATTAATATTATGCCATAGAATCATAGCATGGTTTGAGCTGGAAGAGACCCTTCAAGATCATCTAGTCCAACCCCCCCCCACCACCACCACCACCATGGGCAGGGACATCTTCCACTAGACCAGGTTGCTCAAAGTCCCATCCAACCTGGCCTTGAACACTTCCAATGATGGGGCATCCACAACCTCTCTGGGCAACCTGTTCAAATGTCTCACCACCCTTGTCATATAAAATTTCTTCCTTATATCCAATCCAAACCTACGTTCTTTCACTTTAGAACCATTGCCTCTTGTACTGTCACTACAGGCCTTTGTAAAAAGCCTCTCTCCATGTTTCTTATAACCCCCTTTTATATATTGAAAGGCCACAATCAGGTCTCCCTGGAGTCTCCTCTCCTCCAGGCTGAACAATCCAAACACTCTCAGCCTTTCTTCAAAGTAGAGAGGTTCCATCCCTCTGTGATACATCTGTGGTTCTTCCCTTGCCCACTGATGCAGTCACTCCATCATAAAAGGCCACTAGATTAGTCAGGCACAATTTGCCCTTTGTGAAGCCATGCTGGCTGTCTCTGATCACCTCCCTGTCTTCCATATATTTTGACATATCTTCCAGAAGCATCTGTTCAATGATCCTACTGGGCACAGAGGTGAGGATGACTGGTCAGTAGTTCCCAGGGTCCTCCTTTTTACCTTTTTTAAAAATGGGTGTGATGTTTCCCTTTTTCCAGTTACTGGGAACTTTGCCTGACTGCTATGATTTTTCAAATGTGATGGAAAGTGGCTTAGCAACTGCATCAACCAAATCCCTCATGACCTTGGGATGCATCTCGTCAGGTCCAATGGACTTGTGTGTGTTCAGGTTCCTCAGATGGTCTCAAACCTGGTCTTCACTTATGATGGGAGAGACTTCATTACCACAATCCTTGCCTTGAGTTTCAGGGCACTGAGAGATGTGGGAAGAGAGATCACCACTGAAGCTGAGGCCAAAAAATTGTTGAGTACCTCAACCTTCTCCATGTTGGTTGTCGCTTGTTCTCCTGTCTTATATAACAAGAGGGAGTACATTTTCTTTAATCTTCCTTTTCTGCCCAATGTACCTGTAGAATCCCTTATTATTCATCCCATTCCTTGCAAAATTCAGCTCCAACTGTGCCTTAGCTTTCCTAATCCCATCCCTACACATCTGAGCAGTGTCCCTGTATTCTTCCCAGAATACATGTCCCTGTGCATTTCCTTCTTACACTTTAGTTTGACCAAGAGGTTCTTTCTCAGCCATGTTGGTCTCCTGCCTTCCTTGCCCAATTTCTTACATGTGAGAACCAAGAGATCTGTCCAAGAATAATGTCCTTAAAGAGCTGCCACCTCTGTTCAGCTCATATTGCAGTAAACAAATGAAACAAGATATACTGTTAAAATAGCACACACACAAGATGACAGGACTGTTCTATTTTCTTTCAAGGTTAAATTCTGTTACATAGGCATCCTGTTCTTTGTTCAGAATTCTATAGATTTATTTATTTATTTATTTTTAACCGAGAAGTACATACGGACTAAGCCTTTGACTTGCCTTCAAATCCAGTAATAATACCAATAAATCCCCTTGGATTGCTTTGGAAATTTAGCACCTAACCTTGTGTCATTAAAAACGGAGCTGTGAAATAGCTGGCATCTGAATGGCAGTCAAATACTCATACTTTACAAGTTTATGGTATTACAAGATATATATCTAAAATCCTCAAATTGCTCCAAGGTTGTAATTTCTCCTCTCAAAGTATAAAGGAAGTGAATTTAAATGAAACTGTAATGAAAGATTTTTCTTCATTTACTAAGCAAGCCTGGTCTGATGACACCTGTCACTCCAAAACCTAAAGTATGCTATTAAAGTATGCTATTAGAAGCAAGCAACCTAGCAAGCGAAATAAATCTTATAAAAAACACTCTTGATATAAGCTAGCTAGTGATGAAAAAAGTATATTTACAAAGTTTTGGTAGGCATTGCCTAGTAACTAAACAAACATCTGATTGAGTTGCTAAGATTTTGAGCATCTGATTTCAAAGCAAATATATTTTATTTTATTTTTCTGACATACTATTTAATATCAATACCTATTAATGTTCTGTGTTTTAAAACTATTACGTTTCTTATGGCATTGTATTCTCTGGACAGAAAAAGAATCTTTTATAATAAATAATACAAATTTTCATGTATGTATTTGACATTGGGCCATATGGATCTGCCATTTTACCTCATAATCTTTACGACAGTAAAAAAAAAATAAATCCAGGTGCCACAAGCAGTGACAGCTCTTTTGTACTCTAGAAAGAATATTGCAATTTTAAAATATACTACTCTCAAGTATATTTTAACACAGATCGGTTTTGTCTGCTAAGATAGTCTGTTATCTTCATTTGAGAGACTTCTTGAACTACAGAGAATACTGAATTAAAATGAGCTGAATGCATTCTGCATGTGACAACTCTACAGAAATTGAAATAACTAATTATTTGTTTGAGAAAATTAATCATGCTTGACAGGAACCACTGATAGTAATATATTTTGTTTCCAAATTCATCTAGTAAATGAGGCTAATATTACCTTCCTTAGTAACAGAACACAACATTTAATATGTTTGGCTTAGAATTTATCATTAGTGAGCCTAGACTAAAAAAACTTCTACACTTGAAAACCTGAAGAGTAATTGTAGAAAATCTTGACACATGATCCTATTAAAACATTGAAAATATAAAAGCTATGATAGCAATTGAACACACTATTTTCACAGGAAAATTTGGTTTTCCAGATTATATTTCTACATAATATACTTCTATACTTGATTACTGTAAATGAAAAATGAACACACAATGGAAGTGGTAACGTTATATTTACTGCATTGTGTATTAATCCAATGAAAGTGTTTTGTCACAAGATTTCATTTGCACTGCTGCAGCTGGGGATATAAGAGTCTGTATCTGTTGCAGGAAATACATTATTAACTCTACAAACATTTCTGTCTTCAATTTATGGCTCTCTTACAGTATTAAAATACTTTCCAAATACTGACATACTATCTAAATGCCCTACTTGTCTCTGTGGATTGCAGTAGCTGTTGCTATCTAGCTTGGCATCACTTCTGGCTCATTGGCCTAATTATGCAGATGCGGAAAGAAATGCTTGTGTAAATCCTTAAGGTCTGAATGAATCCAAGGGACTGCAAGACCTGAGGGAGTTGTCCTTCCTGTTGTGCCACCACAAACATATATGCACACACATACGCCTTCTATAGACAGAGTCAACTACCCACAGATTACCAAATAGCAGTGCTTTTACTGACAGCACATCACACAGGAACACCACTGACATAAGTATGAGTAACAGAAATGGTGTGATCCCACTCTTACTTGCTGCCTGTTTAAAGCCTGCTAGCAGATCTCGCCACCCCCCACGGCACATACACAAGCACAGGTCCCACCGGTGCCTGGCTGGGACCTCTGGTCTGTCCCTCCAGCAGGCAGCCCTCAGACCCCTGGTCTCTGGACCACGCAGCTCTGGCCTCTCTGATAACTCAGACACCTCAGCTTCAAGAGAATTACTTCTCTCTTGTACGGCTGTGCCAGCAAACATGTGGCATCAATTCATACTTCTGGTGAAGCAAGGAGACAGTTGCTCATTTATCAACATTAGAGATAGACCAAGTTCAAATACAGAAAGAATAATTCAGTCTCAGAAAAGTTCCTCAAAAGGCTCCCATATCTACTCATTCTCTGCTATCTATCACCATCCTATAAATCAGCCAGGCCCATAAATATAGACAGGCCCCTCAGCTCCTAGAGGGATCTCACCATAGATACAAGTATCTCACTAGATATCCACTTGGCTGCCCTATTGGCTATTCAGACCTGGTTATCATCTACTTTCCTGTCAGCATTGCTCCAGATGGTGAACTTTGGGCATATTCTCTGAACTGTCCAGCTACAGCCTGGCTTGTATGCAAGGTTACTAGAGGGTCTAGGGCTGTAGGAGTCCATGTCTGTGGCTATACACAATTTTATCGCGCTTCATTCTTTCCAAATCTTTTCTCACTTACAGGGCATGCTTTCATTTAACAGCTATGCAGTCATGCTACCTCTAACAATATTATCTTCACCTGCCATATCCTCCCCTCCCCGCTTTCCATTTCACTCGCTGCCTGTTATAATCAGCTGTCTCACTGGCAGAACGGATAGCAGAAAAGGTTAAATGCAGACTGTGCACTTGAGCTCCTTCTCCATCTGCCTGCACTGCAAACATGATGGGGAAAATCCTAGTAAGGTTGACTGTACAAATAGTCCATGTCCATTTATTGTGTATTTCAAATCATGCAACTTCATTATTTTGTGACTTGCTTTTGAGTGGGCTTGTAGAAGAGGGGGGGTTTTGTTGTTGCTCTTCTTAACTGCTCTGTACTTCAGTTAACATAACAGATCCTTGCTAAGGGGTTAGCTGGTTCTAATTCCTCCCAAGAATCAGGGAGAGCACTTCTGAAGACACACTGTTAATAAAAACATGGTTTTGCCCCCCTTCAGTAGCAGCTCAAGTATATTAAAGCCAGACACCTAAAAAAAGCAGTATCTCAATCTTAGCTGTACCCTAAGGGATCGGTATTTCCAATGGAGTTGTATCTTCAAAATACTGTATTCCAAATTTTCACTTCAGGAGGTTTGAATGGACTTGATGCTTTCCAGAGATCACTCTTCCAATCACAAATAGTAGAGATTGTATTACTTTAGATACAGTGAGGTCCCATAGGAATAGAACATGATCAAAGATTTTTCTTCTAGCTTTTATAGTTCTTTTCTGTGGCAAATGAGTAAATGTGAACTGAATACTTGGTTTGCCTGAGGCAAGCTTATGAACACAGCTCCACTCTTTTTGCAGCTTATATTGTCTTGTGTTTGGATTTGATAACTCTTCAAAATAAGCCTAGGTTCCCTTCTCTAGTGTAACTGTCAGCTTCTGTAGTGATCCCCTCTGAACTGATTCTTTTCAAAAAAATGATACGGCACAATTGCTCAAAACTGCATGTTCTTGGAAGAAATAATAAGGGTGTGCTTCAAAGAAAAAGAGTCAGTTCAAACATAGAAATAATTTATTTTGCATTCAGTGTGTTAACATTTAGACTTTAATAATTCTACTTAGGTAGCAGGAAAAAATCAAAATCTTCCATATTAATTATCATGTCATTATACAGTTTAAATTTTTTCTTTTTGGTACAGAATAGAAGAAAAGTTTGTCAGTTTATTTTTGTCTGTCTAGAGCTTAAGTTTTTTTGCACCAAACTTTACACTAAAGATTTTAAATGTGTAGTAAATCCTCAACCTTGTATGGAATGCAAGATATCTTTAAAGGGCTTAACCTGGCTATATTTGCAGCTTGATTTCCAATGCAAGTTGAGCTAGGAACTAAGTTTTAATTAACTGATGCTGATGAAGGCCTGGAATATTTATCAAAAGGAGGGGTTTTTGCTCTGTTTTGGGGGATTTTTTTGCAAGGTGAAGAGTCAGGAGAAGGTGTTCAATTTTATAAAAGAACAAAGAAAGAGAAAAATATTTGAGGAAAAAAGGAATCTCTGGAGGAATGTCCTGTGTGAGGCTTTTCTTTGCATTATTAAAATGCTGTATTTATAGATATACACACACACATATATATGTAGATATATATATAGCTATGGGTATTTAAATTGCAATCTCTGTCATACAGAATTATGTCAATACAGTAATATTTGATTTATGATATAAACAGAAACACTAGAGGAAATAAATTAATTCATAACATATAATAGTAGAAACTGAAGATAACTTCTTGTTGAGTTTGTATCTGTCTCAAAAGCAACATGAATCCACTTGTAGGGATTCAGCAGTTTGCAATTCACTAATATTACACCAAGTAAACATGTTGTATCCCCCAAAAATCCTTCATATTTTGTATTTTTTCTCAAAATATGTTTAAGTAGAATTATTCCATGCTGTGTGTCACAACCCATCCAGCACGTTACCCTGGGTAGTGCGGGAGGTCATGGAAAGCTCGAAATCCCTTTGGAGTAGATTAAGGCGAAACGACGCCAAACAACCAATCAAATTGTTTATTGAGCACAAACATAAATAAAACTGAAACAATCTTGTGATAACTCAAGAAATTGCTGTCTGCCAAGTGAATCACAAAATTGAAGGGAAAGGGGAGGGGAGAAGTTTACCCGATTTTACCAAAATGATTCAACATGAAACTTGAACTCTATGGACGAACTATTCAGATGACTAACATCAAACTATGTACACAAAGCGAGGTAAATGCGGTGAGAAAGAAAAAGAGCAAAATAAGGTGCTGGCTGCAAAGAGAAAATGAAAAGCAAGGTTGAAGAGAGAGCGAGACAGAGACAGAGACAAAAGGTATCACCACCCTAGGATCCAGCAAGTTTCTGTTGGTCCTG
>NW_010972898.1:5316671-5395837 GCF_000737465.1 Haliaeetus leucocephalus
TGTGGTGCTTAGGGACATGGTTTACTGGTGGACTTGGCAGTGTTACATTTATGATTGGACATGAGGATCTTAAGGGTCTTTTCCAACCTAAATGATTCTATGATTTTATGATCCTATTTTCCTTTAATGTCTGCAGTTTAAAAATCATTTGGTTGTTTTATTTTCAATTTAAGATTAACCTTTGTGCCTTAAAATAAGACAACTACTATATTTTCATAGAATTACATTGTAATTTTGGAAAAAAATATTGCTAACAATATATGCACAGACCCTAAAAATAGGTGTGTACAGTATAGTACAGTACAATAAAATAAAAAATGTTTATTGTTTCCTTTTTTAACTGCTCTGATTTCAACAGCATCTTCTGACTTGGTTTTTTTAATCTCAAAAAATGCTCAGCAACCTCAATAGAAGTTTTAAAATTATTATTATTATTAATAATAATAATAATAATCTCTGAAGTAATTTAGAAATAACTTCCCCAGAATTAATTGACAATTATGACAAATTATATGACTGACTGCAAATATAGAGAACTGGAGCCTGTTAAATAAGAGGATCTTTCCACTTAATTTTTACTATTATCTGGAAAGCATAAATAAAGAAAAATGAGAATGAACCACTATTTTTCTGCTTACTGATAGTCATACTGGTCTAGTTGCTTTCAGCCCTTTCAGTAAGTAAAGGAAGCTCACTGAATTAGCTGCCTTGCTTTAATTTAACAAATCTCTTGGTGAATTTATGCAGCACATATTCAACCTTATGATTTTACTATATAATATTGGTTTATATTCCAATCCTGGGGGATAATCAGTATAGATTTGCTGAAACTATACTTTATATGTTAAGTATGTGCCAAAAAGAAGTTGTAATTTACAATAGCTCATGGTTTTAAAGACATGAAGTCAAAAGAATGATAGGGCATTTCTTTAAATGACAGGGCTTTACCATTAAAGTATATCACATAATAGTAGAGTTTAACCCTGTTAGGTAATTAAATATATGACTAAAAATAGATGCTGTTCCTGTACTCTGTAAATGTCCTCTGTGTCACTGCATCTCTATTTTAGCAACTGTTTACTTAGTTTTGAGATTGCAACTGTTTCCCATAATCTTTCAGCACTGAAAGGAGACAGATCTCCAGTTATGACAACAGTTTTGACACCCAGGACAGTGTGCCCTAACTGGTAAAACTATCAAAAAATGAATAATAGCTTTTAAAAATAAAAATAATTTGTTTTCATAGAAAAGTATCCCAAGGCCTACTAAAGGTTGACATTAATAGTAGTTTCTCTTTAAAAATCTGTTCCCTATTATCTATCAGGTAGCAAAGTACTGAAATTCAAAATTGTGACATTTATTCATGAAATAAATTATTATTGACCCAAAGTAGCATTTCACTGGGATCAATGTCTTATCATTGGAGAAATTTTTTTCGGCATGAAAGCAATCAGCTATTACAATAAACCTCTCAAATAATATTTAGAATTGAGGAAGAGACAAATGAAACGTTTGAGGGAAGAAAAAGTCTGTGACTAATAATTGCAAGTTGCTTATTCACCTCATCAGTAAGCTTAGAACCTCATATCTTTCCATATTTCACTCAAAATGAACAAGTATGCAAACAGGCATTAAGAAACATGGCAGTAATAATATTTGGAGCAGGACAATGGTTATCATTGTTGTTTATTGTCCTAAGACTGAAAAAAGCTGGTAGAGTTCTTCTTTAGCTTGGACTCTGCAAGGCAGCATTCTTCTCATTCTGCCAGCCACTTCTATACAACTCATAGTAGTTTGAAACATCCTGGAAACTATATTTGCTCCCAGATTATTCATGATCATTTTTAAGTTTCCCCTCATTCTGCATTGTAAAATCAGAAGCAACATAGAAAGGAAGACAAATTTGCAAAATTAAACATGGGATTTAAAAACAATAAAAAGCAGTAACAAGAGATTGAGAGTCTCTCTTTTATAGGAGAACAGGTAATGAGGAGAAGATACATACTTTTTCCTATGCCTTGAGGTATACAAAAAGCAATGCTTTTTGACTGAAAGATTTTCCAGACTATGCTCTTTTGGGGTAATCCTCCAAGATGTATATTTGTACTGGAAAGGGAAGCACTGTGAGAAGTTAAGTCTAACATTCCATCAGGCTTGCAAACAAAAGTTATATGGTCATGTCAAAATGTTCTGCAGTGACTGTGATACAGACAGGAGTGCACAGATAGTAACAATTCGCTTATCACTTTGTCTTTAACTGAGTAGATGGGAACTTCAGTCTTCTTGTCAGTTCAAAGAATGGAAATTTCAAATTCATGCCACAGAGGCTAGAAGACTTGTGGTGGATTGACCCTGGCTGGATGCCAGCTGCCCACCAAAGCTGCTCTATCAGTCACCTCTTCAGCTGGACAGGGGTGAGAAAATACAATGAAAGGCTCGTGGGTCAAGATAAGAACAGGGAGAGATCATTCAATTACCATCATGGGCAAACCAGACTTGACTTGGGGAAATCAGTTTAATTTAGTACCAATCAAATCAGAGTACGATAATGAAAAATAAAACCAAATCTTAAAAGACCTTCCCCCCACCCTTCCCTTCTTCCCAGGCACAGCTTCACTCCTGAATTCTTTACCTCCTTCCCCCCACCCTGCTACCCAGTGCAGGGGGACAGGGAACGGGGATTGGGGTCAGTCGGTCACACCTTGTCTCTGCCACTCCTTCCTCCTCAGGAGGAGGACTCCTCTACTGCTCCCCTGCTCCAGCGTGGGGTCCCTTCCACTGGAGACAGTTCTTCATGAGCTTCTCCAGCATGGGTCCCTTCCCCGGGCTGCAGTCCTTCAGGCACAGACTGCTCCAGCGTGGGTCCTCTGCGGGGTCACAAGTCCTGCCAGAAAACCTGCTCCAGCGTGGGCTTCCAATGGGGTCACAGCCTCCTTCGGGCACCCACCTGCTCCGGCGTGGGGTCCTCCCCGGGCTGCAGGTGGAGATCTGCTCCCCCGTGGACCTCCCTGGGCTGCAGGGACACAGCCTGCCTCACCATGGTCTTCCCCACAGGCAGCAAGGGAATCTCTGCTCCGGTGCCTGGAGCACCTCCTGCCCTCCTTCTGCACTGACCTGGGGGTCTGCAGGGCTGTTTCTCTCACATATTCTCACTCATCTCTCCAGCTGCAAGTGCTGTTGTGCCGGGTTTCCCCCCCCACCCCTTCTTAAATCTTTTCTCCCAGACGCACTAACACTGTCACTGATGGCTCAGCCTTGGCCAGTGGCAGGTCTGTCTTGGAGCCAGCTGACACTGGCTCTGTCAGACACAGGGGAAGCTTCTGGCATCTTCTCACAGATACCATCACTGTAGCCCACCCCCATTACCAAAACCTTGTCACGCAAACCCAATACAAGACTGTATGTCCAGCCTTCAGGTTTTCCCCCAGCTGGGGCTTCATACGGCTTCTTTCTATTTTCACAGGAGAGACAATCTTCTGCATATTAGCTTGAGCTGCTACAGTGAGCGTACTTGTTAGGAGGTACTGCTTTTCTTGACTGCCCACATTGCGCCTGCTTGTCATCCTTTCCATGTAGTTAGTACCACAGCTTCCTTTAACATGTGCCAGGAAAATCTTCATATGACAGGTTTTTTGGCTTGGTATCTTCACCATTCCTTTTGTAGAAGCTATTTCTGATCATTACTGTAGGAGGCAATAATGATTTTCCCAGCACCTTTTGCCTTACTGATGTGTGTGATTTATTAGCCTCACCATAGGTCACTTGCATCATGTAAACTAAACTGAAACATGATTCAACTGGTGAATTAAAAAAAAATATTATAGAATATACAGGATGTTATATTCTGTTTTAATTTAAAATGTTAAGAAGAAAATATAGTAGCTTTGCAAGATAATACCTTATGAAATATGATATTTAAATCAAGATAATCTAAAAAAATACTGTAGAATGTACATTATTATATTTAGTGGTAAAGTTTTACAGAATATTTGCATAGAAATAGTAAGCTTAAGTGGTATAAGAAATAAAAGCCTAGCCTTCTGAGACCTGGACTGCAATACATCTTGTTAAGGTTGTTCACCCACTACTTTTACAGATAAATTTTCATGAGGAGGTGAAGGAGAAAACTTGTAGTCATGTCAGTGAAAACGGCTGAGCTTTTAAGGGCTTCACTATCTTTGTAACTATTTAATTAAAATTTCTATCAATAAGTATTTAGCAATGAGACGAAAAAAAATAATATCCAGAAAGACCAAATGTACTTAAAATATGCCAAATTCTTCACTTCAGAATACTCTTATTTTACAAATCCCTAGAAAAAAATCAGTGTCAATTCAGACCTTAGAGAATTTAAGCCTGCCTGTGGTAGACTTGCCTGTCCAATAATGTTCAGGGGCCCTTTAGAAGTCATTGATAAACCCCTGATAGTCCACAATCCCAAGTTTGTAAGCCACTGAACAGAGGTATGAAATGAGATAGCATATCCTTTTACACCACACTTTAATATGGGCTAGTACAGCAAGTCTCTTCTAATCTCAGCCTTTGTTGTTGCATGCATCACTGGCTTTCCCTGAAAGACTGCTGATTTCCACACAGACCATAAAGGAAAACATATTGGAGCTTTACAGTTTCCTAAGCATTTCTAAAAATGTGGTATATATGTGAGAGATATATATATGCCTGTATCTTTATAGATATATATATAAGATATACGTACAATTTCTAGGGCTACTCTTTGTATTTTAAGAACAGTAATAATAACATCTATTACTACTATTATTTCGAAAAAGTAAGAACTCCATTATTAAATGAAGATAAAATCCTGCTTAGAAGTATATAGCCATGGAAATGAATTCTAACAATGGCAAAAAAGATTTGTGAATTTAAACAGTAGGTTTCCAATACTTGGAAGAAATCTTAAAAGTATTAGTATTTGTTTTCCCAGTTACTTTATAAAACTTGAAATATTTGAGAAAATAAAACCTTATTTTTATATATGATAGCCTGCTTATGTGCATTTCCAGTTAACTGAAGATGCAAAGAAGATGTATAGATTAACCAAGAACCATCCTGAGATATACACATGGTATACATTTCAAGAAAAACAACCAACCAACCAAAGAAACAAACAAACAAACAAAAATTGCCTATCCAAACAAACTAAAGAAACAAGAGATAAAGAAAAAAAAAATCAGGCTGGTATTAAAGCAAGAAATAGGAACACTCTCCTGCTTTGAAATGGTTATAAAATACCAGAAGCAACATAAGGAAGTAGGTTTGTGGCAGATTGTATGTAAGGTTTTAGAAGCACGGTAAATGAACATTAAATTACTTTGTAGAGTTAAGTGCTTAATAGACATTAAATGCCAAAATTAATGTTATATGTGAAAGCCTGTGAAACTTTAATTCACTGGTTTAGTATCCTTGTGTTTTTGCATTAAAATGCAGTCTCTGCTTACTTAATCGACTATATTTCTTTAGACAGATCCCAACACATTCAGAGCAGATGGAAGTGTAGTATTCACTTAAAAATTAACAATTCATTATTTTCTTTTTGTCAAATTAATTAATGTTTAACATAACTTCATAGACATTTTTCCAGTCCCAGTTTGCCATAGAAATTGTTCAAAAACTAAATTGCAAATTTTGTTCAGAGTTTTTCTGTGGCCTTCATCACCATATGATTAGAATTATTAACATATCTTAACAACACTCATGTATCCTCTTGTAATAACATTATTCTTATTTTACAGAGTGGAAACTGAGCTGCAGAAAGATTACATTCCTGAGTCTCCACTCACTTTGGGTGAGATTTGGTACAAACAGGACATTATTTTTTTCAGCACATTTGTGATTATTTAGTAGCGAATGCATCAATGTTGCAGCTTTCAGCAGTTAAAAGAGTGAATGGTCTGGATTCAGACCTGAAAGACTCTTCCAGAAAAGAAAGAACGCTATACTAAGGAAAATCGGTTAAGAAAAGTCTGGAATGGCTTGCTTCATGTGTAGACAAAGGAAGAGAGAATACAAATCACTAAGGCAGCAAAATATTACCCATGGCAAGTCATGGATATACACAACTTGTTCCAATGTTTGACCATTCTTGCAGTAAAAAAAGTTTTTTCTTATGTTTAAGTGGAATTTCTTATATTTCAATTTATGCCCCTTGCGTTTTGTCCTGTCACTGAGCACCGCTGAGAACAGCTTGTCTCTGTCTTCTTTAGGCCCTCCCATCGACTATTCATACACATTGATAAGAGCCTTCTCTTCTCCAGGATAGACAGTTCCAGCTCTCTCAGCCTCTCCTCATGTGACAAATGCTCCAGTCCCTACTGATCTTAGTGTCCCTTTACTGGATCTGCTCCAGTATGTCCGTGTCTGCCTTGCACTGGGGAGCCCAGACCTGGACCCAGCACTCCAGCTGTGTCTCGCCAGGGCAGAAGGGTCACACCTCTCATCCTGCTGGTAATGCTTTTCCTTATGCAGCCCACGATGTTGTTGGTCTTGTGTGTTGCAGGGGCATTGCTGATGACTTATGTCCTTATATCACCTTAAGAAAATATCTAACTTCTTTTCAAATCAGTTGCTCCCTTTGTAGCATGGACAAAACATGGGTATATTGCTCTCAACCTCTTTTATCTTTGCTTCAAAAAAAGTTTAGCATCTTGCTGGCTTTCCCATTTCCTTCAGTCCCCATGAATGGAAAAATAAGTTGTTTAAATATGAATGGTCCATAACATATTGGAATATGCAGCAATTTTTCATTGTTTTAAGTGGACTTTGAACATGCTAGAAATTGTCTTGAATTTTAACAATACTCCAGAAAAAATAATTCATTATAGGCTTGCTAGATAATGATGAGTATCATCCATGTACATGGATGATACTCATGTACATAATGTACATAATCTCATAATGATGTAATTAGCTCCTAAGAGCTAATTGTGGTCTGGGTGATGTATATGGTGAGTGTTTATACATATACATCTACCATTCAGTCAAATTTTCAGATTAAAAAAACCCAAACAAACAAAAACCACCCCCTGCCATGAATACTGTTTTATTTAAAATAAATGATTTATTTTTAATATAGTATTAGTCTGGGGGACGACGACACCATAATATTGCTGCTTAACAAATAAAACTTTATTGGTTTTAGTTGCATCTGTCAAGGTGCAGACACAGTTTCCCTTTTAAATGGGCATTTTCTGCCTTTGGGGACTTTAGCATTTCTAAAGATCTGATTTATATTAGAGAAACTTTGAAGTTGTACAGCTGAAACGATTTTTTTTTTCTTTTAGTGTATAACTCTCAAAGTATCTCCTTCAAACAGACCTGAGGCATGGGTGTGGGTGTATTCCTCTGTGATGTGAGATTTCTTTTCCAGTTGCTATGTCTGAAAGCTTTGATGCACCACCGATTGGGAAATCCTCAGACTAATCAAACTGCACTCTGGAATGCTGCCTTTTTTTTGTATTTCTTTAATAGGAGTTTGAATAATGACAGAAAATTGATAATTTCAGAAATATAATTAATCAGGAAAATTCTTACCAAATTAACCTTGTTAAAATTTTCAAGATTCTTTAAAAAGATTTTGTAATATTAATAATACTATGAAGAAGAGGAAAAAACAAACCTTTAAATATCCAGCAAAATAGCTTTTTCATAATAAATACCAGCCACAAAATTACAGGAACATAAAATGAGAAAATTGTGTGTAAATATTTATTTACAATTCTGTTTGTAAGTAAGCATCAATGGTTCATTTCTGGCATGGCTCAAAGAGAAGTGATGATAGAATGATGGAATTATAGAATCATTGAATGATTTGGGTTGGACGAGACCTTATAAAGATCATATAGATCCAAACCCCCTACCATGGGCAGGGACAACTTCCACTAGACCAGGTTGCTCAAAGCCTCATCCAACCTGGCCTTGAACACTGCCAGGGAGGGGGCATCCACAACTTCTCTGTGAGACCTGTTCCAGTGTCTCACCACTCTCATAGTAAAGAGTTTCTTCCTTATGTTCAATCTAAATCTACCCTCTTTTAGTTTAAAACCATTGCCCCATGTTCTATCACTACAGGCCCTGGTAAAAAGTAACATCAGGATCCCATGGACAACAACCTCCTTTGTTCTGCAAGGACAACCTTCAGGAAAAAAAAAACCAAACACCAGTCCAGTCGACTGATAACTCCAGAAAAGTAGTTAAGAAACCTAGTGCCATATTTAGAACAGAGTAGAATAGAGTAGAATAGAATAAAATAGACTATTTCAGTTGGAAGGGACCTACACAATCATCTAGTCCAAATGCCTGACCAATTCAGGCTGACCAAGTTAAAGCAAGTTATTAAGGGCATTGTCCAAATGCCTCTTAAACACTGACAGGCTTGGGGCATTGACCACCTCTCTAGGAAGCCTGTGCCAGTGTTTGACCACCCTCTCAGTAAAGAAATGCTTCCTAAAGTCCAGTCTAAACCTCCCCTGGTGCAGCTTTGAACTGTTCCCACCTATCACTGGGTACCAGGGAGAAGAGCTCAGCACCTCTCTCTGCACTTGCCCTCTGCAGGAAGCTGTAGAGAGCAATGAGGTCACCCCTCAGCCTCCTTTTCTCCAAACTAGAGAATCCTTAAGTCCTTCACTGCTCCTCACAGGACCCTCCCCCCAGCCCTTTCACCAGCTTTGTTGCTCTTCTCTGGATGCATTCAAGTACTTTAAGACTGTGGGGCCCAGAACTGCACATGGTGCTCAAGGTGAGGCCGCACCAACGCTGAACGCAACGGGAGAATCAACACTCTTGACCGGCTGGTTATGCTGTGTTTGATGCACCCCAGGATGCGGTTTGCCCTCCGGGCTGCCAAGGCACACGGCTGACTCATAGTGAGCTTACCCCCAACCAGCACCCCCAGATCCCTTTCTGCAGGGCTGCTCTCCAGCCACTCCTCTCCCAATGCGTACTTGTGTTAGGCGTTACTCTGTCCTTTGGGTTTCCGTGATCCAAGACCTTGGGTCCTGCCTACAATACTCTGTAAGAGCAGGAAACTGAAGAAATATCTTCTGTGACTCAGTGAATAATCTAACCTATGCACAGTATAGGTGGGAGCCTCACTAAACTTTAGCCATTCATATTACCTCTGTGATTCCATTCATATTACCTCTGGGTACCATTTAATATATGAAGATATACAAACTGTTAATAATACTTTTTTACTGAGATAAACTTTAGCTGCTTCCATGAAACTCAAAAGGTATCAATCAGGTTTCTTAGTGCTACTCCTATATGCACCTTTTTTGAGAGACCAGAACTGTTGCAGTATCAATATGACAGATTATTTCTTTATTTCCTCGTGTTGTGTTGTGTTCCCTTAAGGAAAGAATGAGAAGGTCAGGTGGACTTCCCGGGTGTTCAAGGGAACCTGACGAGCTTCATAGCCATTTCAGCATGCTTGGTGAAAAGGTGTTTCCTGGGCTAGTGAAAGAAGAAATGGGAGATTTTAGCATAGAACAGAGTTCAGTCCTCATGTACAGACTGAGACACCAGTGAGGAGGAAGAGAGCAGACACCTGGGCTTTGGAGAATAGCTCACAAACAGAAGACAGTTTCAAGGGAACCAAGTGGGACTGTGAAGAGTTAGTTTCCACTGAGGAAGCCACTGAGAGACTAACCCTAACCCCCAAACTAGTCTGGAAACAGATTTGCCTTCCCACGATACAGTGAACAGAAAATGGTTTTTAGATTTTCTGCTGGGTTTTATGTGTTTGCTTTTTTTGTT
The DNA here is from genome assembly GCF_000737465.1 of Haliaeetus leucocephalus. Classification (NCBI taxonomy): domain Eukaryota; kingdom Metazoa; phylum Chordata; class Aves; order Accipitriformes; family Accipitridae; genus Haliaeetus; species Haliaeetus leucocephalus. The sequence goes on from NW_010972898.1 coordinate 5,326,446, forward strand.
GTTGTTTAGTTTAAAAGCCTTTTTGGTTATTTTGGAGTACTTCTCTAAGAAAAAATCTAGACAGATCTGTTTCAAAGTTCCAGCTAAATAAGGGTCCCATTGAAATCACTCAAGGCAGTGCCACTGCTCTGGAAGATATGAATCTGGCCACCTGGAAAGGTTCAGAAGAAAGATGATTATCACGCCCAGAAAGACTTTGCTTACCTGTAGATTGGCCAACCATCTAAATGGACCCTATCATGGATTTCTGCAACTCAGACTTGTACAGCAAGAAAAAACCCTAAGTTTCAGTTATCCAAGATTATAGTCAGAAGAAGAGGTCACCCAGGTTAAAAAGTAAGAATCTATGACCTGCTGTAAGGTCAGATGAGATGACCAAATTCTGCTGAGCAGTGGAAAGGTCTGGATAACCTTTCATGAACTTACAGTATATTTTCCTTGGAATAGAGATAAATGTTTGTTCAGAGCACTCCATGCGTCATTTTACTGCTAAAGAAAAAAGGCACCCAGAATAAAAGTTCATGGGGAAGTATTGTCAGGCATAGTAGTAAAATCCTCTGCAGGAGTATTAATCCATCCCAGAAGTCATATGTTCTTGTCAAAGTACAATTATAATGTTTAATCCTTCTTTTGTCTCCTCAGTGAATGTCACTACTGGGGAAATGTATGTCCAGCAATGTCAAAGTCACCACAGTAGTCTATGCAGGGAACATTTATCTTTTCTTTTCAGATGTTCAGTGAACTGCAGCAGTATTAAATCCACATTTATATGTAGGGCTATGCCCATGATGATCAGGAACTCACAGGGACTGTATTCAATTTTTACTCCTTATTAAAGGAGAATGTGCTTCTTATGTGAGATAAGGGGTCTGAAGGACAAAGGTAATAAAATGTAAAATTAAGAAAATTTATGTGGCAGCAAATGAAGGGAGACGAGGACACAGCTGCAGGGGACTCTTCCACTACAGTTGCACTGTTTTCACTATTTTTTACTTTGAAAATATGATCTGTTTGTGAGATATTCTCCTATGGAGTGTAGTTCTTTCTGAGCACTTGCTAAGCATAATACATACAGAAGGGAGAGGGAAATCCACAAAATAAACAACATCATAACTGAAGATCAAGTATTCATGTTGAGAAGTATATTACTCTAGCAGTTGCCTTACTTGATTCAATACAACTTTTGAATGACTTGTAGGCACTGTTCAGTGTAATTGTCACAATTTGGTTTTCTCTGTCACACAGAGTTATAGTATTCCTATTTCACATTGCCAAATTTTTCATTTTGTGTGTGTGCTGTTCCTGAGTTCATTAATCTTCAGGTATTGTGTGATCTAGATACAACATCTTATCTCAGGCAGTTTGAGAAGAAAAACAGCAAAAACCCCCAAAATGTTTAGAAGTTTATTTACCTTCTTAATTGTGAGTTCAGAGGCTCTGGAATTTGTACAGCTGTTGTCAAGTTAATCAAACTACTGTATGTTCTGCATATGTGAAACCAGAAGATTGAATGTGGCATTATAAAAATATTGCCAGTTATTAAGTACCTGCTGAACAAGATATTTTATTTATATGATATATCTGAGTTAAAAGGCTTCCAAGACACATCAAATTAATATAGGCCTGTAAATATGTGTTTTTTCATAGTAGATGTTAATGTGTCAGTTTATCCACCAAACAAAAGGCCAAGAAGAAAAAAATCTATCTTTCGATGAAGCCTGGTATCATAGAATTTAAATAAAAGATTTTTCCCAGATAAGCAAGAGTTGGTGTTTGTGGATGGTCTCAGAATATCTTCCAAAGAACTGTGTTCAGTTATTTCTGGGAATAAAGACAACAAAATTGAAGATTTCCCTTAAAAAACTTCTTATGACACAAACATTGACTGTAACTTGATGGAATTGGTGTAACAAATCTGTGTAAGAAATAGATAGTGCATCCATCTTTAAACACTTACAACTTTCTCTGCTAGATCTTATAAGGATGCCTATTGGGAGTCAACACAAATTAATCAGGACAGTTTTATGGCCATACTCATCACGTGGTGTCTGTTAGTGTATGGTATCCCGCAAAGCTGACACAAGGAGTTAAGTGAGACTACCTTGGAACTACATCTGCAGCTATTCACGTTTCAGCCAGCAACTTGGAATGAGCATCATCCCTATTCTTATTTATATATGTGTACAAAGAGTAGTTATATACAAGACAAACATACATCTATAAAAATTGCACTTAAATATTTTGCAACTCTATACAATAAAAGTACGATTCATCTCACCAAAATTGAACTAGGAGAAAATATTTCTGAAATCTGAAATACTTGGCATTGATCTAAAATAGGTAAATATAAGCATGTTTTCTTTCTCATATACCTTTGCATCCATCTTAGAAATAAATATTTCTATGATCTGCATTTGAATTCTGCAAACAAATACCTCTTTGCTTATTTTTACTTTAACATTTTTCTGCTAGGCTGGGTTTCACAGATATTGACAAACCCCAAATAATTCCAGACCAGTGTCTGAATTAACACCAGTTCTGACCTTTTAGCCTTTTCAGAGAGTGCTCATCTGATCCATACTTCAAGGTGCTACTGAAGGCATAGCAAGGAAAGGCTCCTGTATTGTGTTGCATAGGTCTTTCAGGGTTCTGGTCTTATGAGGCTCCATGGTATTACAGCAGTGGGGAGAATGCCTGAGACTGTTACTGGAGCAGTACTGAAGTTACATGTCTGCTTTTCACACAACTTCACATAATAACTTTCTAATCTTTCTGTTATGGATGAGTAGCCATGCTTTAAATCCTCCCCTGCTGGTTGCCATCTTAATTCGCCAGCTGAACACTTAATCTGTGGTAACAATAGTCTAAACTGAAACTCCAAAGAGAGCTAAAGCTTTTAAACTGAAAGGTTTTAGTTTCCAAATAGTGTCTCCTCTCTTGAGTAAAATAATAACAACCTCCTGATTCTTCAGAATCTAAGTGGGTCTCACACCTATGCATCTTCTAGGTTTTCACTTGCAAGTCTTAGACATCATAATTTCCTTCCTCTTTCTTCCCATTGGGATGAATTTTTGTTCCTTGCATGACTGTCTCTACCAATGCAGAGTTTCTTCATAACGGAGTCCGGCTTTTTCTGTTTCTCTTACAACAACAAAAAAAAAAGAGGACTGGTTTGATCCCTTCTCTAACAAAGAAAGAGATACAACACAACATCCCTGTTATGAAAACCTAATAATACCATGTTCTAGTTTTATTTTTAAGGTACATGTCTATTATTTTAAACACTCCATTTTCATGTAATAAACTTTATTGCCATGGAAAAAATTTTCATCAGGAGTATTTGCCCTCCAAGTGGAGCAGCTGAGCCATTCATTGCTTGGAAGAGAAAGTAACATCAAGGACAGAGCAATACTGGGTAACATTCATAGAAACACAAGTTTACAAATCATTGCACAGAAATTTCTAGTTGTCATTATCTTACTGTATGAGCATTTCCAGAGACTAATTTTATGACTGTCAGTTTTCATTACTGTAAATGACTCTGAAATCAGAAGCTGCTCTGAGTCAAGAGATTCGCTATCAAATTTAATGGATTTAATTATTAAAGATAGCGACTATATTGTTTTTAAATTTGAACCTTAGAATAGAATTTGACATTTCATGCAGTATTCATCTCACTTATGTTTAGTTGTCTACAGCACAGCTGAGTGTATCTGAGCTATTTAATTAAGCTCCCTTTATGAACAGTAAAGAGGAAGAAAGAATTCAAGTATTAGTCCTCTTTCTCTAATTATCTAAATAAATTCACCTAATCCAACCAACCTGGCTAGATCCTATGAAATTTTCTTATTAATTCTTCCTTTTCAGCCCAAACTGGTTGTTTGCTTTGAAGAATACAGTTTCCCTCCATGCCTTAACAGTAACGAACTAAAATATGGCTGAAGAGAGTTAAAATGAAACATTAGAGAAAGTAACAGGAAAAGAAGGGAGAGTTATTGTGGAATATGGAGTGTCCAAGGAGAATACAAGTAGGAGGAATTTGAATACAGGAGCTTTACCTTTAGTGGTAAAGAGGGACTGAAGGAATGGAAGACTGACGACCAAAGGGAGGGAAGGACAGCGATAATGAACACGACTCTGAGAAGGACTGTGAAAAGCAGCGATCTGCTGAGGCTTGTGTAAGGAGTGGAAAGAAAGTAATTGAATGAAATAATTTAAGTTTGTTTGCATACTAATTTTTCTTTTTCTACTTCAGTAGGACTCTCACTATAGAATTTTAAAAATGAGAAGCACATATAGCAATGCAACTTTTAATTTCAATTTTAAAAACCCTAATTTATTATATTAATTCATTAAATCTTTTTTGTCTATAAAAAGAACTCCATGACCACCATGTCTAAAAGGTCTAGAAAAAGAATGAATTTGTTTAATATATAACTATTTAAAATAACTGCATTTCCTGATAGTCCACTGTAGCTCCTATAATGCTTTCTCTACTGTCTGTACTCAATACAATGTTTCAGAAAGACTTAGAAAGTCTTAAAAAAAAGGCTGTGCAGAAAGAATTTTGTTTTTCTGAGATCTGCTATGGTTTCCACAAAAGTATCTAGTAACTGCTCTAATGCTAAGACTTCTGTTTGACCCATCAGACCCACTCTCAGGCCAAAAATATGAGCCATTTGACTCTTCCTCTACTGTGGTAGTTCCAGATATACCCCTATCTGATAGTTTACTATTCATTTTAAGAAACCAGCCTTGGAGTTCTGAAAATACAAACTCATCTTTATGGTCTTATGAGTTTTTACATAAGCATATTTATTGAAAAGATTCTGATCAAACTTATCATACCCAGCTCATATTAATGTACAGGATAAGTAGTGAGCTTGTCTTACTCAAGTTACGTTTTTCTGTTGATTCAAGTCAACTGACTGAAATGAGATTAAAATTCCATGTATTGTGTATTTCACGCATCAGAAGCCTTTTCAACATTGCTTATTAACTTTGATAGCAAAGGCTATCAAAACTATGCCACAATATTTGACTTTTATTGTGGTTTAAAAGCCTTCAGCCATTTGTTTTACATTGTTAGCATATTTTTAATAATTTCTGCTTAAATGCAATACTTTCTGCTTTTTGATTGAATGGTCTATGAAACCATTCTGACCGTTACAGTGTTCTGTCCCTTGAAATGAACATGTACTTGGCCTGCTCCTGAATATTCATTTTTTCCTTTGAAATCGTAGTTGTTATTGCTGGCATTAATGTCATTAAAGTTAAATTGGTACATATGTTTTACCACATTTTTGGAAGTAAAGCACAAGCATAAAACATGATGTGATGCAATTGAAGTATAAAAGATTACATAATTGAAGCTATACAAGATTTTCAAATGTGTATCATACCAACTTGAACCAAACAATATCTTCTCAGTGTTACTGGAGAATTTCACACAATTGCAAAGAAAAGGGAAAGTACTGACATGGACATAAATATTCTATTATATGACTTCACAAATTACATCATGTTGAGTAAATCTCAGGAAATGAATATACAAATCACCTTTTTATCTAATTTCTGTTGACATTTCATAAGTATGTCATAGGTCATATGAAGGAGCACCTACTAGTCTTGGCATTCATCAACCCTTTGTGGCAGAATGAGAAAAAAAATTTTCATCAATGACTTTGCAATGACCTAATAACATATTATAAGTGAGAAACAGCTATGGAAGTATGACCACCTTGAAATCAAAGTCAACATCCTTGAAAGGAAAAAAAAAAAAATCCTCTGCTGAAAAAAACCCCAAACCAAATATGAAGGAAAAAAAAAAAAGAATGAAGCTTGATAAAAGGAAATATAATGGAGCAACTAAAAGGATAAAATACTGCCAAGTGAAACATATTATTAGAGACACTACACTGGCATCTCCACGGAAATGTTTATCATCCATCAAAAGCAACTTAAAAAATCTAAACTGGTGAAACAAAAGAATAAGGTATGTATGTAAAGTAAAATAAATCTTCAATTGGTAAAAGATACCATGGAACAAATTAAACAGAAGAGAAAATTAAATGTAAAGCCTTAATGAAAGTGGCTAAAAGAAATTTTGAGAAAGTACTTGCTGAAAATTTAAAACTATTAACAGAAACAAACTCAAACATCTCAGAATCAGGAAGAATGACAAAAGTGTTAAAAATAATTTACTGGTTGCACAGATGATCATGGTATAAAAGAACATACAAGAAGAGTGAAAAAAAACCCAACTTGTAGAAAACGGAACTATTTAAGTGTTTTACATTTGTTGTGGAGGAGTTCTGGAAATTTGCCATATTGAACTCTTCCTTTACTGGGAGGGAACTGTCATTAAAGACAAGTGTCATCAGAATAGACTAAGTACTAATCAATAAAATAACATACTCAGATTTCCAGAACCAAGTGGTATTCACCCCAGAGTGTTAAAGGAAGACAGATACAAAACTGTTGAGATATTAAGAGTAGCTTTAATTGACACTGGGGAATGATGTGTGGAAAATAAAACATGAGTTAATAAAAAGATTCGGGGGCATATGAGTATCTGCACATCATTAGGCCTGAGTTTTACATAATGTGATTGTTAAAAATTGTGCTAAAAAATAAAATTATTAGATTAACAAAAAATGAGGAAAAGTCAACATGGTTCTTTTTAAAGGAAGTCACACCAGACAAAGCAATTAGAAATCTTTGAAAGATTTATTTAATGAGGTGTACCCAGATTTCCAAAACTTTTAAGGTGATCTTGCAAAACTTATTAAAGAAACTGAGCCATCATGGGATAAAACCAAGATCCTGACAGGGATAAACAGAAAATGGGTGAATGATAATGATGTTTGTAACTGATAAAAAATTATTCTGGACAGTAAACCCCAATCCTAACTATTGAGAGTTCTAATAAATTGGTAAACTGACAAATGAAATTAAAGGTCAATACATACAATGTGTGTGCAGAAAAAGGCCTTAATTATGCACAAAGTTTCCAAATTAGCTGTTCTTAGAGAAGAGATCTTGTATTCTTTGTAAATAACTGTGTAGTAGCATCATCATAATGTGCAGCCATAGGCAAGAGGTAAATATGTTTTAGCTTCCTACTAAAATAAACAAGAAAATAGTAAACATTCTGATACCACTGTGAACCTCCAGGACATACTTAAATTTTAAATACTGAGTACAGTTCAGGAACTATAATATCTAACATGACATAGTAAAACATCCTTAGAAAAAGTAGTAAAAGGCTGACACAGATAACTGAAGTTAGAGAATAGCTAGTGTACAATGCAAAGAAAATATGTCTCTTCAGCTAGGAAAAAGATAGCAGGGATAAAAGATAGTGAATTATGTAAAATAATGAGTGCTGTAAAATGAAAAGAATTTGAGAGGACAAGGTAAGCTCATTCATTCTTTCTTTATTACAACAAAGGAGGTTTTTTCTTTATGACAATACAAGAATTTGGTTTGCCCACTGAAGTTATCAGGCAGTGGCAGAAGTGAGAATATAACCCTATAAACTTGTTTTTTCTGAAGCTGCTGCTGGTGGTCACTAGACAAAGATAAAAGTTGAGGGTCAACGGCTCTTTTATCAGAACTGTTCCATGTTCTTACAGGCAGTTTTTATTGTTCTTTTTTGAAACATTCAAAATCACTGAAGGTCTGTGATGGTGTCTTTCTAACTAATTTCCATCATGTGACCTATATTTTTCTTTCTGAAACAACAGGAAGCCCTCTATTTCATTCTTCCTTATGCACTGGAGCCATTGTAAAGGAAATTTTCTTGTTACTGTATTTTACCACTAATGCAGATGTTGTATCAGCAGCAGATGCCCTCTGATGTTTATTGTAAAATGTTTGTTCAACACAGGCCTGTGTTACTTAGTAAAGGTCTAGACATCTTCCCAGCTTCATACTGAGCAATTCTGACATATTTTAGCAATCACTACCGTGTTTATGTTATACAACCACAGGATTTCTCAAATCCTTCAAAAGCAGTTTCAGGCAGCCTGAACTTTGACTGAGTTTGCAACTTATCCCACAAACATATTTTGGTGCAATGGTACCAAGCATCAGATGAAGGCGTCTGTCAGGCTCCTTTGCCTTTAGTCAGACAGCCTCTCTTTCATGCCTGCTTGTTTGATGAAGGTCCTTGACTTGCAATATAATATCCACAAAACCCACAAAAAATGAGAAGAAACCCACACCAATTTTCTGTTCTTTAATGCTCTGAATTAGAAGAATTGGGTATGTTTTAAAACCCACACCAATAACACCTGCATCAGTGAGGCACATAGGCAGTTTGGCTATATAGAACACAACACAAAATCAAAAATAACCCCTACAGCTATTAAGCCCTTTGACTCACTGAGGGTCACAGGTCACCATGATAGATGAGACACGTCATAGCTTTTGATACAAAGAAATTAATAACTTCCATTTCCATAACTTTTTTTTTTCACCTGCTACCCAGGTTTTTTAGTTCAAACAATCTTTCTGTGCTTTAGAGATTTAACAGTTTCCTGGGACTAGTAATGTAGGCTAGAAAATGCATGGAAACATATTCAGTTTATTATTTATATTACGTTGTTCTGGTTTCAGCTGGGATGTAGTTAACTGTCTTCCTAGTAGCTGGTACAGTGCTATGTTTTGAGTTCAGTATGTGAAGAATGTTGATAACACTGATGTTTTCAGTTGTTGCTCAGTAGTGTTTAGACTAGAGTCAAGGATTTTTCAGCTTCTCATGCCCAGCCAGGGCACCTGACCCAAACTGGCCAACAGTGTATTCCATACCATGGGACGTCCCATCTAGTTTAGGAACTGGGAAGTGGGGGACAGGGATTCGCCGCTCGGGGACTGGCTGGGTGTCAGTCGCCGGGTGGTGAGCAATTGTCCTGCGCGTCATTTGTACATTCCAATCCTTTTATTACTACTGTTGTCATTTTATTAGTGTTATCATTATCATTATTAGTTTCTTCTTTTCTGTTCTATTAAATCGTTCTTATCTCAACCCAGGAGTTTTACTTCTTTTCCTGATTTTCTCCCCCATCCCACTGGATGGGGGGGAGTGAGTGAGCGGCTGCGTGGTGCTTAGTTGCTGGCTGGGGTTAAACCACAACATATGTTCATCTAGTTTGGATAAAGTCAAGGAAATTTACTTCCATCACTTCAAAGATAGCATCTTTACATTCAGAAATCTACCCACAGTTTTCTTTCCTTAGGCCTTTAAAATTCTTGGAAATTTCTTTACACTCATAACAGACTACTTGTTGCTAAGCTGCCATTTTTTATCCTGTGCTCATCCATTTATGAAATTGTCAGGCTACTTAATACTATACCAACTTTAAACTTCACATCTACAGTGAAAGGTATAGATTTTTTTGGATGCCAGTTGCTAAGCATAGATTTATATAATATGTATTCATTATATATGAACTTCCTCTGATCAAGTGCAGGTCTGTGGGATCGTAAAAAAGCCTTAGAGCTGCTACTAATAAATCTCCTGAAAGTTAAATATTTGGTTTTAGGTTCATCAATTTGCTTTAAGTCATTTGTAGAGAAGGTAGAGCAACATACCTGTCCAGGCAGGTGTAAACAAAAGCTCATGCACCTGCAACTGCCCAGGATCAGGAATCTAAGCTACAAATGGAGTGCACACAACCAATCAGCATACAAGTGAGAACTACCTAAATTAGCTGAGAGCAAATGCTGAAAATGGGAAGATCCAGGACTTCATTTCATTGATGGCTATTTTGCCTAATATTTTTTTAATGTTAAAGGATGATAAACTTCAAAATGTAATGTATAAAACAACTTATGCAGAGCCAAACTGCAGGAATTTTGTATGATGAATGCCCAGATTAATAGATTAGGAAGTCATATCCTTCCCACACTTGTGTTCATGCTCTCTTTCTCTGGCCCAATAAACCTTTCATTCTTTGCTGTCTATGACACGTTTGTAGCAATGTGGAGACTGTGTTCTATGAAGTCCCCTAATCATAGTTTGGGCACCAACTGCAAAGTTGTTTATCAATTTTTCCTAATTTCACTTTGTGGTCAGTCGTCATAGTCTCTCATTCTTAATTTCACTGTGCTCAACAACGACCCCTTGTACAGCAGATTCTGAATCCTCCTGTCCATCCCCTTGCAATTGATCCAGCATGAAATAACACTTCATTGAACATGAATGATCCAAGGGAAATGCACAGATACAGTAATAAGTGTTCTTTACACATATAAAATCTTTCTGACGGGGAAATTATGCAATATGTTGTGCAGTATGGATCCTTAACTTCTGGAGAGTACGAGGAAAAAAAAGCCTTTATGATGATATAATTAGCAATTATTTAATTTTTGGGGTGTCAAGACTACTAATAATTCATCTTTATCAAAATAATTATAATTTTCCAATGCTTTTAATAGGACAAAAGGAAAGGCTTTTAAAGGATAGATAGCTGTAATATATCAATTTTGAATACTACGTAAGCAGGACTTCTTGATGAAGTATATGTACACAAATAAGAGGAAGTTGAAGGAAAAGTACTGAGAGGAAGCAGAAAACTATGAGCTCCAGCTAGATGTGGCATGAAGGAGACATTGCAATGCACCAACAAAAGAAGCAATAAGAAAATTTAGGTTCCTAGAGGGTAGGTAGAGTGCAACAATAAGAAGAAAATTGGGAAAAGGAAGGAAATAGAAACAGGTATAACTTATTAGAAGGAAAAAAATGATCATATGAAAGGGACAGAAAACTGGAAGTGAGAGTAGGATGAAACATGGATAAAGAAAAGGAGGAAAAGATGCATAAAAACAGAAGTAGTAAGAGAGCATAAATGTACTTTCCTTCCAGGTCTTACATTTCCATGCAAGGATCCAAAACTGAATCTTGAACCACAAAGTATTAAATAATTTAATATCTCTATTTAATAAAAAAACCCTCTTCTCCTATAACAGCATGATTTTTGATTCTAAGACGCTTGGTATATGATCTTATTTATGATCTGCAATACAGTGATCAGGGCTCAAACCCCATCATATTACTTTTGGAAAGATATGTTAGCATCCCAGACAGGTTTAACCATGTAGTTTATTGGCAGATCCAAAATTACATGAATTAACAGGATGTAGAATGTAGCTTATGGCCACTTTGGACAGCCTCCTTTTCATTAATTTGAATTATAAACAATTACCCATTGTTTGACTGCATATTACTCAAGAGAAATGTTGAGACCATGAGAAAAGTGATTTCTATGGCAAAGGTTCACTGTATGAAAAGTTAAACTCAGCTGAACACAAAGAGGATTTCTTGCTTAAATATTTTCTAACATCTCTTATAAAAAAGAATTTTGACACTTCAGCCCTTATCCAAAATAGATTAAGATATATGCTAAGGAGAAATATGTTCTCAGCAAAGTTTCTGCATTTAAACTGCCCACTTTATGATATTGATTATTCAAAATTCATGCTTATTGATGCAGTCATCTCTAAAGTATTTGTCTCTCCAAGGAGTTTGAAATCACTTAATGCAAATTCTAGTATATGCATTCTTCATGCTTCAGGAGTCTCTATTCAAATTTTACTTTGGCAGAACTTTAAATCTGTCTGTCATGCATCCCGCTCATATCTTCATCAACATATTTTAGTATATCTTCTCATAAATCCTGTGTATGTTAAGTATATAGTATGATCCATGTTTCACGGAGGTGGCGGAGGTGGGGGAGGATTTTAGGAACAGGGATTACATGATTCTCCCAGGTTATACATGAAAACTGGGGAAACAAAGGGATTGAATCTTTAGTCAGTCTGAACTGTCCATCCATCTAAACTATCCACCCATACAGCAGAGAGTGCAGATGGATCTCAATGTAGCATGAAGTCAGAACAAATCTGGAATGTACAGGTGGACCCAAGAAATATGAAGTACTCCTAGATCCTATATCACAGATTTTTTTTATATCCTAGGTTAACATTTCAGACACTAAACCATTCCAACTATGTGTGATTCAAGCCAGCTGTTTTGCCTCAACAGGTATATTTTTTTGCCACTAAGAATTTATTTTCTTATTGATCATCATATTAAACAGCATCCAGACTCACTTGCTGTTTATGTCTCTTACTGTAATTAAATCCTGAACCACATAGCTGTGCACATAGACTTTTTTTTTTCTTTTTGAGGGGGAGGAGTTCTTTCATTATGTTTCCAATAAAAGGAGATAATAAAAGTTGAAAGTCTGAATTGTTGATGTTATGTGTCATTCCATTATAGTCTTGATAGCCTGACTTAAGAAAAGCATAAATGACTTAAATATTAATGTTTGTCAGAGTCTTAAGATTCTTGCCCTTTGAATTTACATAAGGAAAACTGGGTATGGGCAAGTTTAAAACACGCACGCTAAACCCCTAATTGTGTTACCATCTCCACTTAAAAGAATCACCTCTGCAACACATAAAACCAGGCATTTTTATTTTTGCACTGTGACATTTTCAGAATTCAAATTCCTTAAAAACAGGTTGTGTCAAACAAAGCCAGGTTACGAGTTTAACATTGTGCTCTATGTCTTCACTTGCATTCTATACACATGTCCAAGATATAAGGGAATCATGGTAAAAGCATAACATTCAGTAAACTGCTCTGCAAATATTGCAAAACTTAGGACAGCTTAATTGAATGTATTTACAACCATATTTGTATATTTTCATAATGTATTTATTCTCTTACATTCCAAACCATTTTACACTTATTTTGCTCTGTAATTCCTTAGCATACTAAATATACTCATACCTCAACATCCCAAGATACTTCTTAAATACTAGTTTTGTTTTCAACTAAAATTTCAAAAATTCGGACTGGACCAGTTTGACGCGAAAGTCGTATAATACACCTGCAAACAGTTGCACTCTCATATGACAGCACTGGAAATTTCATATTTATGACATACTGCTAACCACATCATTCCTACTTAAACTATGTCCCACTTGCAGGGAAGACTCAGCCCTCAGTTTCCAGTCTCTTACACAGAGCAAGCAGACATAATCTGATACAAGCTTTTGGTATGCAAGGTGAAGGCAGAAGCTTTTTAGTTAAAGAATAAGTCATCCATTAGCATAAGTATGCTGACACTGTATGTTGATTTGACCATTCTAGAAAAATTACTAATAGTTTTTTTGTTTGTTTGCTTTTGGGTTGGGTCTTTTTTTGGTTTGTTTGGGTTTTTTTTTCCAGTTAATGAAGTCCTCCATTCTGTGCATAACATTTACTTCTGTGCCATTTTAGTTTAGGCTCTTCCTTGTTTAATTCTAATTTTACAATGAATTATAATATATGACAATATAAATTAGGGAGCATACACTGAAATTAAAAAGGACATAGATCTTATCTGCTTATTGGTCAGAGGGTTTTTTGGTTTGGTTTTTTTGTGTTTGTTTTTTTTTTTTCTTTTAATGATTGTTTTTTAAGAGGGAAGAAGGGAAAGATAGCAGTCAAGCAAGTAAAGTTCACTGAAGACCTTGGTTTCATTTTCTTTGTAAGTTTTTTTTTATGACTCTAAGTCAGTTCCCTAATGTGAGCTAAACATAACCAAAGATATCTTAGTTTCCTGACGTAGAAAATATGTTTTTAAAAGATTATGTTTTGTGTAATCTCATTCCAGCAGAATCCTGCCATGTATTCTTCTGCAAGGTTCCTCACACATAAACATGTGTTACATAAAGATCTTAAATAAAATATAGCCACAATTTAGAAAAAAAAAAGCATCTGAATTTAAAGAACAAAGAAAATGGTTTGTGATTTTAAAAAGTGCTAAAGATTCACAATTTACAATTAAATGAACAATGAATCCATTTGTTGTTCAGAACTGCACAAAGAAAGATCGTGAACTTGCACAAAAACAAAAAAGTAATTTACCTACAATAGCTGCACAATGGATCCGTTATTTCAAAACTTGCTTTTAATCACAAAAAATATATTTCTTAAATTATGTCTATATAGATAGAGCTCATAAAGAATATGTAGTATGGTGTAAACTATTCATGAGGTAAAGGATAACATGGATAAATCTATAAGACAGACAAGCAGATTTACAATTTCAGACAGCTCATACTATTTGGTATTTTTCTACACTTCACTGTTGGGATTTCTACTAATTTAGGTGCCTAAATCTGGGTTAGTCACCTTGGCACCTTTATAAATCAAAGAGGAAACCCATGCATCTCAAGCAGGTGATTCATTTGTATGCCTGTATTCAGATGAGAAAAACCATCCGGTGGGAGGTGTCTGTTTTTCTCCAGTTTTTCTCTTCCTACACAAGGGCCTGGAATAACTAATACTCCTTGATTGCAGCAATCTAATTAATCTAATGTTTTTAAATAATGCTATTTTATGCTCTGAAGGCTTCTGAAGTTTAGTTATATGGACATGTTTTGCAGCTTACTGTATCAAATTTCTCCCTTATCCCTGAAATCTAGCTGGATATCTAAACCTTAGGTCACCAGGAGCTGCAATTTTGTGAGTACTTTTTCTCCTTCCAGGTTAATGAAGAGATATCATTTACTTCTTTTGCATGTCATTTGGCAGCTCAAAACTATCCACTTTCTGAAGATCATAATAGTGCTTGATTTCAGAGCAGGGAAATTGCTTTTGTTTAGTACATAGTTGAATGTTGCACTTATGTTCTAAATGGAATTCCTGTCATAGTTATTTGAAATAAATGTGTGACCAGTTCCTTCTAGGCATTTATCAGTTTTTAGAGATTCATCTCACCCAACTTAAATATTTATCTTAAGAAATGTAGGTGTCCACAGTGTTAAAGTCTGCATCTGAACTAGTCATTTTAGGCACCTTTTGCAGTCACTGGAAAGAAACACACTTTTAAAGTGTGACTTATTTCACCTGTAGAATGAGATGAATCATCTAGAAATACTGATTTTGCTACTCTAGCTATAAGAAAAAGCTTAGGATGAACAATTCTGATGTGGACATTTACACAGTAGATATCTATATTTGAGAACACTCTATATTAATGAAATAAAGAACCGGATATTTATTCATTTGGTCTGCTACTACAAGTCTTCTTTCTTTTTCATTTCATATGGGACAAATGACCATTTTCAGTTCATGGATAGCCTGGAAAATATACAGATGTAGAAACAAGGAAAAAACCCCTAAACACTGATACACTTCGTTTCCTCACTATGCCTACATGTGAGATTTCCCACTATGTGACTGAAATATGCCATCTAAATCTTTACATAATTGCACTCAGAAGCATTTTACTATTAAGTAGAAAAACAAAACCAAGAACTCTACATTAGGCAATAGCAACTACTGCAAGAGATTTTTTTAATAACTCTGCTGAGTACTCATTACTTGCTTACAGAACAAATTTCTGACTGAAGTGATGCACAAAAACTAATTTTCATGATAAAGAGGATCTCTCCGAGTTAGCATTTCCCATACTTAACCATATCATGCCAGTATTAATGACTATTAATTGGCTGTGGTCTCACACCTGTGTTCACTGTATGTGTCATTCATTGGACAATCAAGGTTAATATTTTCAAGCTTAAGCAACTGAAGTAAACCATTTTTAAATTCAACCTTTCTTATCACCCAGGTGGGTTGCAAGATGCCACCTTCAAACATCTAATGGCACTGGGTGCATAGAGAGAGAGAGAGATATAAGGGATCATGAATTCTATTTGACTACACATAAGCATCTAATATAATCTGGGATACTTCGGAGGCTCCTGTTTGAACTTCTCTTGCCACTCCAAAACTTCATCTGTGTCATACCTGCCAGTCCAGTGTGGATGTCTTAGTTAATTTTGGGCATCTCAGATGGTATTAGACACTTCTGGGGGGGGGCAACTAAACTGAATGCTCATCTACTTATATATTTGACCTTTGGAACAATATTTCTTCCTGGAGGCCTTCAAAATCAGCTCTCTCCACTGACTTTTGTTAGGGACAGCCTCTACCCTAGAAATAGTTCACTAAGGATACCAGACTTTATACAGCACCTAGCCATCTAAGTGAAGAACACTGAATATGAACCTGGTTCACAGACCTAAATCTGAAGAGTACTAGACCTCTGCAAGAGTGGATTTTTTTTAAATTTTTTTTTTATTATTATTTTTATGTATTTTTTAAGTACCATGTCATCATGGAAAATCTGGGGTGACAGAAGTGTAAGTTGCTTATACCTCAGCTTTGACTGCTTTTCACACCCTTAGAGGGTGACGGATTTGGCAGCTCCATAGATCCCCAGGAGGAAGCTGTGGATAGCCAGTGATTACAGGCTGTATTGTTCCCTGCCACTGCATTTCTTACCTTTGCTAGTAATTTTCTTTATGGTTTAATTTCCAACAGTTGCAGTCCTGCACGTGGAAATCAAAGTTATGCTGATTTAACGATTTTGAGCAGTCTCTCTGCCCCAAGTGTACCTAATCCCCATGTACTATGAAGCAGAACTATAATGAGGGAATTTGTAATGAAATGTAAGGTTATGCCAATTTGAGCAGCTTTACACTGGATTTAGAATAAGGCTGAAGAATAATTATTCTGCTGAATATTTTATACATTCTCATATAAGTTAGAACAGATATATTGCATGGATAATCTATTTTTAAACAGAAATATTTCTGAACTTACTTTTACATATTGAGGTTCTCTTCTGAGTTGGCAGTGAGCCTGTATTACCTAGTATATGCACATCTGCTTGGTATGGTAGACGCCAAAGTGTCCTAGAACTTGATATTCTCAGACTGTAAAGTGTGCAACTAGCTACTGACTTCTAAGATATATATGATTTGCTGTTTTTCAATATTGAGATTTTAAGTATTACTGTGGGAAAAATAACAAGTTTTCTTCTTTTATGGTGAACGTATGAAGTCAAGTTCCTATTTTACAAGAAGGAATATAAGAAATGACTGTTTTCAAACAATATTTCAATTTATGAGCCAGTAGATTGGTTGTAAAGTTATTTTCCTAAAATCAAACTGCTTCTGTCGGGAATAAGATATAGTACTCTTGGGGAATGTCTCCTTCCAAGTAACAAAAATCTGTTTCCCTAATATTCTTTTTATATTTCTGAGATGCTATTATTCTACTGTATTATCATTCACAGAATATTTTCTATTCTGATATTTTGAT
This sequence comes from Haliaeetus leucocephalus, assembly GCF_000737465.1. NCBI lineage: Eukaryota > Metazoa > Chordata > Aves > Accipitriformes > Accipitridae > Haliaeetus > Haliaeetus leucocephalus. The sequence continues at coordinate 5,343,616 of NW_010972898.1, forward strand.
AAATATTATACCGATTACACTGGATGCTATGTTTGGTAGGAATGCTAACTTTGAATCAAACTTCTACCAAGGTTGGAAACATGGTCTGTGAGCAGTCTGGGATCCTGATCTCTGATTTGTGCATACCACATAGAAGCTTCAAATGTGAGTCGTAAATTTTGCATGTGATATTTTATTCACTCAGCTGGAGATGTCCTTTGGATTAGAAAAAATCTGGAGACAATGAGACAAGTACACAAACATGAACATCTATAAAGATCTGGATGCCAGCACTGGGATCATGATAAATTGTGCATGACTAAACACACATTTTTTTAAAGTTGGAGTAATCTGTGAATAGTTGGAAGCTCTCTATTAAAAATGTTTACATTTTTAGAAAGTTTACATTTCTTTTTTCAATGTGTAGATCTTAAAAGACCGAAGACATATCAAAGAAGTTTTACTTTGGAAAAGAAAAATAAACCTTTCTTTATTATGTCATACACATCCATTTTGCATATAGAGTGATAAGGAATTTGTTACCAGTATGATGTACTATTCTATTTGCTGCTTTCATCAGAAACAATTCTGTGGGAAAATGTGCCTAATGGTAGAAAGCGTCTGCAATATAAACAGAAACTGGGGGTGGGGAGGGGAGAAAAGTGAGAAAGCAGTATTGTAAAAAGAGCCAATGTGCAGGTGGATTGTGAGCATATAAAACTAAACACAGGTGTACGTATGGGAGATGCTAATGGCAAAAAAGCGCACCATGTCCTGTTCCAGGCTGTGAATTTGATACAGGTAAATAGTTTTATACTTGGTTTTGTACCATCAAATTCCATACATGCACATAGTCAAATGTCTAAGTTTCCCACAATATTACAGAATTTTTCATATAATTTATTACTGCTGTTTGATAACAGTTACAAGGGCATTTTTTAAGCCTTTGCAGAAATGTCGTCTTTATTTATTCCTCATGAAATAACTAACACATAGATAACAGGGTACATTTTGTTATGCCCAGTCCACTGTCAGCACAGTAATAAGTAAAGACTTCTAGAGTGTGCATTCTCTTGTGGAAAACCTGTACTTCATTCATAATCACAATGCACAGTGTTTCTGGTGTTTGCTCATGGACATGAAGGTCTGAGCCATTAAAACTTGCATAACTTCAAGCTTATTTGTGAGTTATTTTTATTGAAGTAATTGGAAAGAGTTTAAGTCATTGACAAATATATTCAAAGGAATTTATTTGGGCCTTCTAAACATATAAAACAATCTGAATAATGTATAGAGCTTTCTAGATACATTTTAACATGAGTTCTTTTTAAATAATGGTCAATTGATGGCAGTTTTCTGTAGAAGAGAATGATACTCAAGGAAATCATCTTTTGTCTATGCTAAAATGGTTCCCTTAAGTCAATTAATGTTAGCTTAACAGAACAATATTATGAGACAGGTAACTCCCTGAAAGCATCCTTAAATTGTCTTAATAATTTGACCAGTTTCATATGATTAAAAGTCTGTTCTATATGCAAAAGAATTTTTAATAACTTACTTTTGCTTTTAAGCAATATTAGTATTTTGATTGCAAGAACACATATACAAATATGTATTGATCAATTATAATTTAAGCCAAAGTAACAATATTCTTACTTTCAGATCTTTTTATTGCCTTATTTGTGGCTTTGATTTCAATACAAAAATTTTCAATAAAATTGGACCACAAAATGGCAATAATAAAGAGCTCTACTAAATAATGATTATTAAATTACATTTTTCTATATAAATCTTTACTGATTATATTTCTAGCATCCCTCACTGTCAATAATAAAACTGTAAATGTAAAAAATAACTTAAAGGAAAGGTCCAAAAATGCAAGGTAACCAACAGTGCTATAAACAATAGAAGATCAAACGATTAGTCTTTCTTTTGCAAAATGGATTTTTTAACACTATTATATTGGTAGAAACAAATTAAAAATGGCATCCTCAGAGTCATAGGAGAAGATTTACCTATTTTGCTTGATCAGTTTTTCTATTGAGTTCAACTTGAATTATTCCATATTTATAAAGATTCTAATGTTGTCTAGAAATTTATATTCTTGGAGTTTAACTATCTAGCATTTTGAAAGGAATTAAATCAGGAAGACTAACTCATAAAAAAAAGACATATAATGTTATGGTATTTTTCTTGATGTTTTTACTTAACCAATCAAAACCCTACAAAAATGTAATTTCTTCTATGGTTTCTTTAATGTACTAATAAACATTAACAGCACTGCCACAGCTATAACACTGATGAGTTTATTCCCTCTTCTGGGGAACACACTTATTTTGTGTTTTAGGTATTGCTTCTATAAGCACTTCAAAGATAAGTATCGTCTTTTGCACTTTTTCCTTTTTTTCCTTTTTTTTAGCAGCAAATGTTTTATCCTCACTAGAGAAATAATCAATGAAAAGAGAAAGAGAAAAGAAAATCCTGCATCACAATTGGCTGTCACTGATCTATAATGTCCCAATGGATTTGAAAAGAATTGGGTAGGGAAACTGAAGAGCATAGACTTGATTTCATTGTGTCCATCCAACCTTCTGAATATAAATCCTCAGGCACAAGAATGACCACTTTCTGCCAGTATTGTTTTCTCTATCTTCATATAAAAATCTGCATAGACTCATCCATTTAAAAACAGCTTTTCTAGCACTCATGTCCTTGACCTTCCTCCTATCTCAAAACCAGTAGCAGCAAGAAGGAAATTAATAAAATCTCTAATAAACAATAACACAAAAGGACTTTTCGACACATAGAACAGAGAAATGCAAGGCTTCTCAATAGTCCCAGAGGGCCTCAATTTTAATTACCCCAGAGGACCTTAATTTTAATTACTTTTACTTATGTTTGATTAATACAAAAGATGTTCATATATAAGCATGGGCAACAATAGGAAAAAAATAGGTATAATGCCCATGTATAAATACAGGCTAATGTGAAAAAAGGACTTTCTAGTAAAAGTGGTTGACATTCTGGGAAAGAGAAGTGTTACAATTAATAAAAAACAATTGGAAAGATAGAGAAAATGCTAACATTTTAGAACAGTCTTAGTATATTAAACTATAAAATTTACAAGCAGCATTTTGAGGAATTTAATTATTAATTTCACTGAAATTAATATTTGTTGGAGATCTGATTCAACTATGGTTTTCATACTCTGGAATCAAAGGGATTTTATGAGAGAAAAGGTACCATGCTAGATTAAAAATGATGAGGTAATCTGTTTTTTCAAAAACAGCTGCTTTTCCTGTAAATGTAATATTGTTTAGCACAACTCAGCCTATCAGAAGCAATTTTAACTCTTATGCATAAAAAAAGGATCTTAATGGATCACAGAAACCAAGGTTAAGACTATACACTATTTTGATTTAAGTAAAAGGTAAAACTATTATTGTTTTTAATAAGAGCAGAGTAAACAGAATGGTAAGAAAAACTTAAAATCTATTAAAAAAAAATCTTCCTAAATTCTGTTTAGAAGAAACTCTAGAACATATCGATGTAGGTGTATAAAAAGAATCTGAAAGCCAAATTTAGCTCTTACTGTGGCTAGATTTTACATAATCTAAATAAAACAAATCAATAATTTTATTTTTTCAGCATAAGAGAAGTGGAGTAGTCTGAAAAATTTCACATGAGAATAAAGCTTCATTTTGGATAAATTAAGGCAAATTGAAAATCTGTAAAAAAGAAATTGAGAATAAAAAATAAAATTGAGGATAAATTGGGGATAAAAATGATCAAGGCACAGAAAACACAAAAATCTACCAGGGACAGCAATTAATAGAAGTAATCCTATTTCGAAGGTTAGTATATGGGTAGAGTAATCATAATTTCTACTGTGTATGAATATAATATAAGCAAAAGGAAGATCTGGGAATAGAATTAAAATTCAATTTCTAAGTTCATTAGGTATCTGTGTAGGAGAACTGAATGCTAATGTCTATATTTAATTGCAATTATAATTCTAGAACCTTCTTGTTTTGGTCTCAGAAGCTTATGTTTATGTGAAGCAAATTTTGTAACGAGGTAACATCTTTTATTCAACAAGTTGTTATAGTTGGGGAAAAATGGACATGCTTGGCTGTGGAAGGCTAATTGCAATTCAAAAGCTAACTGACTGTTGAAAACCAATATTGAAGATTTTGCAGCTGATTTCTAATTAGCACAGAGGAGCATTTAAAAGATTTAAACCAGTACAATTAGGCTTCAGAACTGAAGTTCAGTTTGTGTTAGGAAACAAAGATTTCCATGCATGCTGATGCTATTAGAAGGAAAGACACATCTTCAAATCAAATGTCCCAAGTAGGAGGCTGCATGTATTTTTTCATCTCAAATGGTTTCAAAGGTTTCCACTAGGAAAATTCTTTTAACTACAACCAGAATTCCTTCTCAAAATTGCTAGTGACAGAAGACTGTGAGATTCCTGCTTTTGGACCATGAAATGTTTCCTAAAGGATCAGCAAGGCTTTAAAGAAGAGGTATACTTGGTAGTCTTGTTCCCAGAGCCTGTGCATCCCTGAATATTCCATTTTTAAGTGCCTCTAGGATTCTAACTGATTCAGCTGAGCAGATACAAAGTATCAACGTCAAATCTACTTCCAAGGCAAAATCTCAAAGTATCATTACTGCCAGAAATTATCAACCCTAAAGGGAAGTACAGATGACACTAGTATATTTGCCATATGAACTTTATTAGATCAAATGGTCTAATTTTCCTTAATTCACCTGCATTTATTCTGACTGAATTCCCTACTTGCAGTTTGTTCTCAGTCATAAGTGGAAAGTCGTGAATTGGCGGCTCTAATCAGGCAAAGCTGTGTATGTATGAGCATCAGAAAGAAATGAAATGTAGTATTTTTATCCCTCTTGAAATGTTAGAAGAGGCTCTATAGACTGTTCTGCTCATGGTTCATCTGTTACATGATGGAGTGAAGGAACAGTATAAATTTGCCAGCTTTTCATGAGCTTCCAACATGCAGAAGATACACTAAACAATGACATCAGAGCCCACATGCTTAAATTGAATATAAGATTAAGAAAGAACTGGAAAACTGTTCTTTTGACTCCCATATTTGCAACAAAGCCCCAGTGCAGCCAAAGAATTGCTTTGTGTATAATTAGATTAAACACACAGGCTTTCCCTTCAATAAACTCACTTATAGGATGTGTTAACACTGGCAAGGAGGTATAATCTGAAATTAGAAAAAAACCTCATCTTGGAGATTTACTTCTAGTTTTGTTTTTCTTCCTACTATAGAGCAACAGCTCAGTCATTATGAATGAAACTTGAATATCCAGACTTTTCTACCTCTTTCCTTCGGTAAGAACCAAACTGCCTGTTTAAGTGAGAAGCCATAACCCATTTGAAGACAAGACCTGAAGAGAAAAATCTGACATTACTATCTACTTTTCTCTTTCAAAAAACACAGTTTAAAAGTGATTAAATGTACTTTAATGTTTCTGCAGTTAAAACTCTTGTGGCCATGAAAACTCTTCTCGTATTCCCTCCTGCTCCTTGTGTACAGCTGTCCCTTGATTATCCAGTTCTCCAGGACACATTCATGAGAACAGTACCCGAAATTACTACTCCACGTTCAGACTTTTACGCCTACAACAGCCTGATTTTTTTTCTTGTTCACTGTCTGTGAACAGTTTTTATGATTTTACAGGGCATAAATACTTAATCTTTCCCACTTCCAAACTTCTTCAGGTCTGTGATCAACAGAGTATTCACTGTGTAAATCCTTGTTCTCATGTAGTTATTATTTTCGTTGTCTGATAGAAAAATAATAATTTCACAGTCAGTAAAATCCTAAGCAGTGCTGACAAAGTCATGGTTGTTTGATGACTACAACACAGGCACCAGCTCTTCCAATATTTAGGGAAGCCATCTGCAGAAAAAAAGAAACAAATTAACTGAACAGGAACAAGCCATGCAAGAGATTGCCAAAGTGCTGTGTCAACATTATTCCAAAATGGTCAAAACTAATGGGAGTATAAGACATTAAAAATAAATACAACTCAGAATATCTTAGTATCGTAGTTTTGAAGTTACTTACTCACATCTGACATCTTTCACTTGATAGTGAAAGAACAGAAAAAAAGAAGTGATTTTCAAGCTGTCATCAATTTTGTGAACTGTTGATATGCAAGGAGCTTCTATAATCTGTAGACTGTAGCTGATGCTTCCACTTCAGTCCCTGAGACAAGGTCAAGGCTACCAAATACCAAAATTGTATGGTTCCAGTATTCCTAAACAGGTTCAAGTGTCCTTTGGAATAAGTTTGGCAGCTTTAGACAGTATTCAAGACAACACAAGGTTTAATAACTTTAGGAGACTGGATCTTGCTGAAACTAAAACAGTAGAGTCAGCTGGTATGTAATAATAATAGTAATGGTAATACACTGTAATTAATGGTACTGTACATATCAAAGCAGAGGTGTTACATGTTTCCGATCTGTCCAAATATGGTTATTTATGGTTTTTTATGTGGACTGGTGGATTTGAGAAAAGAATCTTTCCAATTTGATTTTTTTATTTCCTACAGAATGTCATAAAAATGCTCTCTTGTCATTTAATGAATAGTAGATTAAAAAGATGGGCTTCTGCATTAACTTTATACCACGTATGTCTACCTTTAAGCTTGACAACAGAAGCCCCTCTTTACAATCATAAAAAGAAATAGGCATTTTTGAGTATAAGACATCTGGCCTATTTTAAATGCTTATTTTAGGATAAGATCATGCTTTCGAAGTACGTACTTTTCTTCACTAACTTTAAAGGGAACTTAGGGTGACTAATTCAGATGTAAATATCTACACTGGTGGAACAAATTACTTTTTCAGAAAGTCTTAAAACAGAATTAATGACAGAAAGTGTTGAAATAATCTTTTGTTTCTTTTTAAGTCTTTGCTGTAAATCCAAATCTTCCCAAGCACTACTGTGACATAATAAAATACATTCCTTCTACAACCAAATCACTAGTCCTCAGCTTTTTGAATTATACCACTATTTCTATTATACCTATTAATTCTGATATGGTTCAACATTAGAAACATAGATACAGTTCAACATTTCGAAATATCCATCAAACATAAGAAAATTGAATTGAAGAATGAAATAAAAACTTGGCTCTCTACACAAAGTAAACAAATTTCATATGAAGGCTCTTCAGGACATGCTGGTTACAAATTAAAATTACAGATCCATTGTGGTACTTTTAATGACATTTCTTCTGCATGAAGAAAGATGAAAAAAATTAATTTGCTATAGAAATTGATCAGAACAAGAATTTTGCCTGAAAGGTAGCAAGATAATACTTCTAATGACTGTTTATTCTGTCTTTTTCTGGTTAGGATCTAATTCTCTCTTCTGTCCTCAGAGGAAACTCCTTACATAATACTTGAAAAAATACTATGACTAGATTTACAGCTATGGCAACCTCAGATACTATACTTTTTTCAGAAAAGTAATGGTTTTATGTACAACTATTGAAATATGTTACAGATGAAAAAAAATAAAGACTTTATTTATGATTACCTGCGTCCATTCATTAGTTTGAGGGTCATATGCTTCCATAGTGTTCAAATATGTTTGACCATCATAGCCCCCTACTGCATATAATTTGTCACCAAGGAGACAGACACCAACAGCATCTCGAGGCATACTCAGTGGAGCCACCATTGTCCATGTATCAGTCTTTGGATCATACCTGAGGAAAGAGAAAGGAAACTGAAAGTCCCGGGTGAAGATAAGTGAGAATTCATGCTTATCTTCATTTGAATATAGCCCTTTTTTTCTGGGAGAAAAAAAATAAAATCCTTTAGCATCTTTTGCTCAGCCAACCTTTTGGAATAAACTAAGGTATTTGTGAGGTAAGGTGTCATAAAAAGAGATTTGAGAAGGATATAAGGGCAATAGCTGGATGTATATACATTTTTATGTATATATTTTAAATAGGATATTTCTTGTAGCATATTAAAATATTCTTTCTAAAATTATATTACCCCATATTTTAATTTCTAAAATTATACTAGGCAATGTTCACAGCCAGAAAACCTCCCTTTGAATTCAGGGGATATGCTTAACTGCATTAGAGTTAGATTCTGCTCCTGATATTTGCTCAAGTGAAGAGAGTAGTACAATTTTTAAGACATAATCACCATAGAATTTTTAAAACTGAGGGCAAAATTCCTTTTGTATAATGAAAGTCATTTAAAAATTAAACACTTAGCCTAGGCCATTAATTTAGATATTGAATAACAATGTAAAAATTAGTTAATTTCAGAAGCCATTCCATTGTGTCTATTTTAGACATCTGTAAAACAGAAATGAATCACCTTTTGACAGTGCCTCTTAGTTTATTACTAAGGATATCTGGAATACTAGGTTAAACTAGATAGATACCTCATTTTTAGATGACAAATATTACTAAAATAGAATACTCTATCACAGTAAGATACAAAGAATTTCATCTGTCCTTAAGCATCTCTACTATGTATTAGAATCACTTATAATAACTCGAGAAAATAAACAGTTTAAGGATACAAATCCTTTGACTGACCTTAGTAATTTGCTTAAGTGTAAGGCAGATCACACTTCGGGCATGATAATTTCTCTAAAATAATTATAAAGGATCTCTACAATGGCTAAAAATCTTATTTATTTACAAGTCCTCTAACTACTATATTGTTATATAAAATTCATGGCATTCAAAATGGCATCAAACCACTTTCTCCTACACCTTTAAGAAACAGTATTAAGTTTATTTTTTTGAAGGGGAGTCAAATTCTTTCAACACATTTTCCTCTAGTCTAAACTTTATTAACTAGAAGTTGATAATCCTACAGGAAGTTGTATATACATATGCTTCATATGCTTCATTCATATTCTCAATAAACAACTAGTAGGAATACCGTTTGAAGTCCCACATTATATTTGAATAATGGAAAATTTTAATTTTTTTTAAATATAAATAATGCAACAATGTTACAGTACTTTCCTTGCAAGTGTCCTTTGGTTCAGAAATATGACCTTCAAATTGGACAATAACAGAATTATCTTTAACCTTGATTAAATTGTTCTTGACAGCTAAATACATTTTTGGAAAAAAGTTCTATTCATCTCTTGGCTGCTAATCCTTCTGGTTTTATGGGGAGTTCTCTAGAAAATAATATGTGAAAATTTTGTGTTCAACTTTTTATGTTTAAAATACCATTAAATTGATTGTGTTGTTCATTTTACTTTTTTAAAAAAATTTCTTTATTTTATTTATTCACATTCTTTCATTTTGCTATCTTTCCTTAAAAGTTTTGAGTTAAATATCTAGATAAGAGATAATTTTTTTTTAAAACTTGAGAGTAAAATACTTTAAAACAATGCTTGAATATGTGGAAGGGAAATGCTCATGTAACAAGCCCCCCCCAAAAATTAATTTTGAATGGATTTTTTCAAAGACTGTATGACTTTTTCAACAGCATCATATGCCTCTAGCTGAAAGTTTCCCAGCCACTGAAATGCACCAGCGTGCATTGTATTTTCACCTGCCTAAAGGCAATAAATTTTAATAGACTCTTTGATACACTACTCTTGAATTACAAGGGCCAAGGTGAGGAGGTGCAAAAGCAGGGGAAACTAAATACATTTGACATCTTTGGACTTTATTCCTTTTGTAATAAACAGATATGCAAGGCTAAACAGAATTCTTATAACTCAATTCTGTCAACAAAATAGAACTGCACAAGAACTTGTTTTTTGTAATTGCCAGGAAAATATCTGAGATTTCTTATATCCCTTCTTCTGTTAAAAACAACTGTACATTTCATCTTTATAATAACTAGGTATGCCCTATGGTCAGAAGGGTTATGATAAAAGTTCCTGAATGTAGAAAGAAATCAATTTGAAATCAAGGTGAGATGAAGGGGAAAAAGTATAGATCACTTGCTTATGGTTTTAATAGCTCTCAAGTTTTGAGTAAGATTTGGAAAAGAAAGCTACTTTATAAAATCTGCCAAAATATCTCCAAAATCTTATAATTCTTAAAAAAGGATCTAGTTATTTTACATTTAAAAAGGAATACAACGTTGTACTTTCCCAGCTTGTGAAGAGCAGACAAACATAACTATTATTTTATTTTAGAATGCTTGAATCCATAGGAAATCCTTCACAATTGCATCAACCTTAGAAGAGTTCACACTGGGAGTCCTAATTACTGTTGAGCAGGATTTTAGCAGTAGCACTTAGAAAACACATATCTGCTCTCACTAGATTTACATAATCTTAAAAATAAATTTTAAAACATTATGTCTGGTTTGACAGTCTTCCAGGAGCAAACTGGCATTTGAATAAAGGACATCCTATCAGGCTGTAGCAGAATGACAAAATGACTGAAGCAGAGAGTCATTCCTGAAGAAGGAAAGAGACTTAGCTAAAAAAGATGCCCTAGATATTTACAGAAAGTAAAACTTTCAGAGAGATGTAAAATAGCTTACTATAATAGACCTCATTATCACTTATTAGTCTTCGGTTTCCTAAGTTATTGAGATGTTTTTATTTTTTGAAGATGATGTATTATTTTTGAATGTAAAAATAGACACATTAAATCACACCCTAGCCACTTTATATAAAGTTATCAATCACTGGGACGACCATGAGAGATTTTTCATGTTTTAGTGGAGTCCACTGCTTAATTCACATCCACTCTATGCAAGCTAATAGCATTACATGTTCTGATTTGTTAGTCCCAACTTTTAGCCTGGAAGCTAACTGCCCATGAAGTACAATATCCAAATTTTTTGCTATCAGTGCAAAAATACCTAGACAAGGAACTCTGTATAATGTCATTCATATACCAGTACATAAAATAGCTTAAGGATATGTGGTTTAGTTTGCTGTTACAGTCCCCCCTGAGAAAGACAAATGTGATGGGATGTGGTTTGTCTTCAACACCAGAAGGGTTTTCTTCTCAGAGACGGAAAAAATTAAAGAAAAGCTCCCTTACAAGTACCAATAAGCAGAAGTAGTTGGAGAGATTTCATACTTATTAATGTTGTCACTAGTAGTCTTAATATAAAGTTATTTCATTGAAAATTCTGGTTATTGTTCCTTATAAACAGAACCCCACAAAGATAGGCCCTGTAAGTACAGGCATCATGGGATTTCTCTGATGAACTTTCCATCTGTTGGAAATGAGAAGTAAAGTATTTGCCAGTCTGTGATCTTTGCTTACATACAGTAGAGATGGGAATGGGTCTAAGACTGAGCAAAATCATATGGATAACATAAGGAGTAAGTTTTAACTTATAATTTTTGGATTACATATTGGGTAACTGGTAAATGCCAAGCCAGATACAGCAGAAGCAATACCTGACATTTAATTAAAGTTTAACCCCTTCAAAATATAAATAAATAGATAAATCTCTCCCAGTGCCTATCTTTATTTGCATGTCAAGATAAACCAACTACTCAAACGTATCCAATTTAACCTTTGCAACATGTACATATTTGGAGAGTGTATTTTCCTTATTCTATTTTAAAGCATACAGAAGCAGAAAAAAGTCAGACCTTCATGAAACATTTGAAGAGTACCTTCAAATTGAATGCTATAACCACTCCAACTGTGCCCTACTGCCCTACTAGATATTCTTGAATTTGCAAAATATCCACCTGCAAAAATTAGGGTATGGTAAATACAGTGTATAAGGCTTATATCAACACAACAGGAATTGACAGTGCTGCTAAAGGAAGCCATGTCATGTACTGTAAATATCCATCTCTTAAGCAGTTCTATATTTCTTTGCTTAGCTATGTTTTTAGAGTTACAAAATACTTCTAAACACAATTTGGTGTTATAAAATTATTTCAAAGCTGAATTTTTATCTCTGCAAAGTTCAATTTATGACTCTGCAATGTGTAATATCGTGCCTTAAAAACAAAGATTTCTTAAATGAGATGTGAAAATAATGGATTTTTGTGTCCATGATAACATACAATAGTACTGTGATTAAAAGGGAAAGAAAATAACCTTCAAAGAAATTGTCTTCTACAAACCTCTATGGACTTTTTCAAGTAAATAATAATTTAGCATTTCTTGGGGTAAAACCATCTGTTTAATTTTACCGTCACCTAGGTAAGAAAATGATGCTACTGGACATTATTTTGTATTCAAAAAATGCATGTATAATTGGATACCTTTCTACATAGTCCAGCAGTCGGGAACAATGGTTAGAAGCAGGAGCATCATGCCCTCCAACTGCATAAAGAAAGCCATCACACGTAGCCACTCCTACACCTCCTCTTCTCTTACACATAGGAGCACACATATTCCATTTATTTGTGTGAGGATCATAATATTCCATTGAACTCAAACATGAACTTCCATCCCGACCTCCAACTGAATATAACCTAAGAAAATACACACAAATAAAAATGTTAATAAAACAAGACGTCAGAACTGTAGAAATAAAACCAAGGAGCATCTGGGGGTTTTTATCTGATATCAGTGAACAGGAAAAAGAAAAAAAAGATAATCTCTCAAAATCATAGGAATTTCATATGGTCAGCAAACATAGATGATTTTAATATTATTACTAAATTCACATACTATTTAGTGCTTTGCCCACCTGAATAGAAAGGAAGATATTTTCTTTTTGGTAATGGATATTTTCATTCTTTGATTACAGCATATACTGCCATAAATGACATGCAGATTTGTCTATATAGACTTATAAATCATGTAAACAGGGTTGCTGCCTAACTGCTCATCACCTGTGAGGTGGAAGTGAAAGCGCTAACTTATAACTGGTAATCCAGACAAACAAGAAATATGCAATCCATTTATTATATTTTTTCTGTGTTTTTATCATGCATCAAAGTAGTGGGAATTAGTCTGACAACTGCTGTCATTTTAATATCCTATCTTGTGTAATTCTTTAATACTGCATAGATTCATAGGCTTCTAATACTGCCTTCCTGGGGGGAAAAAAAAAAAAAAAAGAAAGTAGTACTGCACAAGCTTTGTATGCTGAAGTACAAACCATATGGAAAACCATAGTCAGTCTTTGATCTAGTATTCAGCCTATTCCAGATACAAAACTACCAATGGGATGCTCACATCCAGAATGAATTTTACACTTAGAATATAGTAGAGATCAAAATTGCAGTGCATTGCAGAAATGAATACTGCATTATGTTTTAAACATGGGTTTTTAAAAAGTACTCACCTCAGTTTCAAGGATCTTGGTTATACTGAAGAAAAGTCTTGCTCACACTAACATTAACATGTCTACTCAGCAAGTAAGAAAATGATACCCCCAGGCACTGTATCTTGATTTTCTTCATCAGACTATATTATGAGGATTGAGTTCTATAGGGAAGTCATGAAAAACTTCTGAAAATATTTTATATTTGAAATAGCAAAAATGTGGTTCAACATAAAATATATTGCGTTTGTAACTATCTGCAGACAAGAAACTTGTTTCCTTCCTCCCTTTATAATGGTTCCCAGGAGGAAACAGTTCTGATTTTTCTTTCCCACTATTACCATGCTGCATTCTTTTCTTATATGAGTCCTTTTGCAGTCTGTTGCCCTTTTTACAGTGCCTGCAGATTAACTAATAGAAACACAGCCTATTTTAAAGTCCAACCACTGAGCAACTTAGGATGCAAAAGCTGTCTGTGTGAAGCAATTATTCATTTGGAAGCTTTTACTGTCCTAAGTGCTCCATGAATTCAGAGCTACTTAAATGAGCATTTACCATTACGTTTTGTTGGCATGGATGCTGATGAATAAGGAAGCACCGTACTACCACTAAATACGTCACTGAAGCCATAGAACATTTCGGTACTGCCTGACAGACATACTTGTGCTCTGACTGAAGTAGCCAGGAGAATCCATACTCCTCTATGAGAGATGTTAAAGCAAATATACTTTTTTGCAACTATTTCTGTGAATCCAGCCCTAAGACATTTACCTTTCAATATGATTATCAGATATATACAGGTGGGAACCAATTTAAGATTAAGACACCTACATGTAAGTGTCTACAGTGTCTAAATTGTTGTTATGCACATGGTAGTCAGACAAGTCTAAAGAACAATTTATTTCATCAGCCACAACCATACTTTTTTCTTCAGCAGAGAATAAGAACTGCGGAAGAGCACTAAAAAAATTTAAACGTGTGATCCAAATACATTAACATTAATATAAATATAAATATAAGCATTTACATATAGGTGTCTGCATGGATGATATCTTTATTTTCAAAGATGGGACTTGGTTCATCACTTGACAGTGATCAAACATTATCTGTGACATTTAGGGTACAGTGACATTCCCTGCAGGCTGGCAGATAGGACAAAGACTACACAGGAGAAATATGCATGATTGCTGGAGGTCAAGTAAGCTATCCTGAGGCAATTCAAATGGCAGTAGACACATGTTGATAAGTGAATTGATCCCTAAAAACGAAGGCCATGGTTAACAAGCCTGAGATTTCCAAATAGATTTCTAAGTAAATATTTGGACACCTAAACACCTCACAGAATTTTAAAAAATGCAAAGTACCAACACTTCTGCAGAGTTCAGTGTGAATAATTATGTGTTCCCCCAATTTATATACCAGCCACTTTGTTTATTTCTTTTGGCATGAAAAGTTCTCATCTATTCCGTTGTCTTTCAACTGAAATAAATCTATAAGCTGGTATTTCCATAGTGAAAGCGAAGCATACTTTTTCATTCCTCTATATCAATTAAGACAGGTAGTAAAATATAGCCAAAGGCATTCCTGAGTTGCTGGTAAAGAGTTAGCAAATGCTGTTCATAAGTAACTGATAAAAGTTTCATCCAGAGATTGGAATGACCTAGTTTTTGTTAAAACGCTCTGTGCTATGCAGAACAAAACAAAAATAATTTCCAAAATCAGATTTTGGAACTATCATTTTACATTTTGATTGTGTTTATATCTAAGCAAGGAATAGTTCATAAGACTAACAATAAAATTTTATTTCACAAAGGTCTAGTTCAGACAAATAAAAGTTGGAAACTGAGTAATTGTTTTAAAGTTCTGGTTGTTGCTGAACACCTGTCAGGAATTGCTCCCACTCTTCAGCCAAATTTCATAATCCACAGTCACAAAGGCCCTAAATGACTGCAGAACAACTCTGCAACCAGTGCTGAACGTTCAGAATACTGTACAGCTAACTGAAATTTTTGAAATACTTATATTCAAAGATATTTAGTAGTCCTACTTCCTTCTTAGTGCTCAGGGTCCTATTTTATTAGATGACTTAGAATGAATCCATTTCTGCAGCTTTGTCTTTCTTGGTAGCAGTTTATAGTAAAATTTTCTATAAGGAAAAGTATAATGTATGTCTCTAAGAAGGCCTGAAAACCTGGCATTACTGAGATCAGGTATCAGTCCTGCAATTGCAAGGGCTGCTCTTTTGCCTCTTAACTCTATTCCATTGTATTACTTCAGTTACCAGGTACCACCTCTGCTCTGGATGATTTGTTGAAAGTACTTGCAAGTAGACTTTCATTTTGATATGCAAGTACTTTCAGAATTCAGAGATGAAAGATAATCCAGTGAGTCTGAATTTAGCAATTTCACATTGTTAATTTACAATATTATTTTAGTAATTTTACCTTACGTCACATACTACTTCAACTAGCATCAAACACATGGCTCATTTTTTTCTATTTCTCGCAGATTACTGGTGTCTGTAGACTTCTTGTAGATCTCATATCTCTTAGTAGCTTTTGAGTACCTACAGTTTTGTAAGATTTTTATTTTCAACATTGAGCGATTAAAAAGAAAGCTTAAGAAATAATCATAATCACGATCACATAATAGTCACATCTTCAGTTTTGACTTGGGAATATTCTATTAACAGAATTGCACCTCATTGTATAACCCATCAAAGCTGTTGGGATTTCTATTATAATTATCACTGTTTAGAGGGGAAGATCGACAAGGAAAAGAAAGCATCCAGTACTGAGCACTTTTATCTCCACTGATTACAGTGAAAATTTTGCCTGTGGAGATGTTATAGATTTGTATTCCCCAATGGTTCAGCTTATTCAGACACTGTGCGCAGGTACAAATTTAGACCAAACTCAGTCTCCTCTGAGCTGGAAATCTGTCTTTTCAGGGTTTGGCCACTTCGTTTTGTATTAAGATGGATAGAGATTCCTAAACATTTTTGTATATATGTATGTACAAAATGGCTAGAAAATGCAGTAGAGGTTTCAAAGTAGGAGACATTAGGAGAAATCATGACTGGCTGGATCAAAAGCTTTTATCTCAGTGCTGTCATTACAAACCTTTGATAAGTAATCAAAAAAGCCATTTTTAAATTCAGTTTGACAAGCCAACCTCAAAAGACCAGACTGCCTTTGATGTGAGGTAGTATGGCTTGTGAAAACAGTTGAATCATGCCTTTCCTGCATTTCTTAATGAGGTTTTGCCTTTCAAAATTCTTTCACTGTGAATATCAAAAACCATATTCAGTCTTTTGCTTAGGCCCCTTTGTACCCTTTTCTGCCCTTTCAGCGTGCCTGAAAGAGCAAGAGAGAATGACTCTGGCACAAAGGATATCTGTCTGGTAGAACTGAGGGGAATGTAATAATTTTCATCAGTGCCAGACTTCTGTATTGCTCAATCAGTCCATACCTGATCTAGGAATCAGACTGTAGGAGAGGAAAGATATCTATCCATGCTGCCTTGGTAATGCCAATGAATAGCAGTTCACTGGCAAAAGTTGAAAACCTGATAATTTTCTGAATGGAAAGCATTAATGAAGTCTTATTTCTGTGATAAAATTTGGAATGGTATTTCTTGTATTTGGTGCAGTAATGCAGTAGTGGAGTAAATTAAAAATTTATACAGTTTGACAAAAAAAAAAGTGAAGAAAAAAAAAGTCATACAGTAAGTGCCTGCAGTTAAAGAAATAGTAACTACTGATAGAAAATATTGAAAGAAAAACACCCTGCATGGATAATATAATTACTGCAAAGTTCTACTTCCTACACTAGAAAGTATAGTTTCCCAATAGAAAGAACCTATTTCAAGTAAATTTAATTCTAATCAAAGTTATATGGGCTACATTTTCTCTGCAAGACCAGTATGCAGATTCCACCAGTTAAAAATATTCTTGATTGTATCAGGCTATAGGATAGTTAAGGCAAAATAGTCTTTGTAAATTAATCATTTACTACAGCATGAGCTTAAGGCCTTTTATTTCCTCTCTTATTTATTAAAAAAGATACAGTGAATCTGTCATTAAATAAGAAATTGTTATTGAATTAGCAGATTACTTTGTCCTAGACTGAGCTAATGTGTTTATAATATTCATCTTCTTTGTGAATTTAATAATTTTAGACCATACAGCTCTTCCATTTTGTTCTGTTTCAGTTTCCATTTATTGCATGATTTTGACTAAAATATTAAACATTATCTACAACTTTTTGTAGTCTCTACAGTTAAGGAAGAAATTTTTCAACGTGTCCCCTTTTCCCTATAGTGGGAGGCAGAATAATTGCCTTTCTGAGAAAAGAGTTTAATCAACAGCAGTACTTAATAAACAGCACATTTATAAAACATCAGCAGTGTCAAAACTGTCATAAAAGAACCTAAAATAACTTCTACAGGATTTAAATTAAAGTATCAATTTATTTATAGGTCAAAATACATTTAGAGTAATATATAGTAAGAACAGAGACAAGATTTTAAAAGTTTCTACGAAAAAATTCTAAGGCTGATAACTTGTGGATTAGTCTTTGAAATATGTTTGTCATTCTTCCCATTGCAAAAGGATTTTATAAAATTAGTTACATCTATAAAATTCCTAGTAAGTAATTAATATCATCCTAAGTCAAATTTCATTCTACTCTCAAGTTGGGTAGATAATGTGTGGCCTGTTATGGAAACAGACACGTGAAAGCATGAACTTTTTGACAAGGAAAAGCACTGCTGTATTTCAGTATCAGGCAAAATATGCATGTCATTCATAAAATATTGATCTAAAAGTATTCGTTTGTAGTCATTGAGAATATTGTGGGCAGAAAGCATGCAGTATGAAATGTATTTTCTCTCTTTACGTGACTGTAATTATGTATGCCAAGTATAGTATTTTTCTTAGTTCAAATGGCATAGTAAAAGAATAACTGAATCACCAATAAGGCACAAGAGCAAAGAAACCCTCAAGCCAAAAAAGCCATGAAAAAAACTACTCTGATGGGAAATATAATTGTTTCAGTCATACTTTCTTATCTTGTTAGCTTGGCATGAAATTCTAAAGTGTTACTTCATCTTTAAAAATCACAATTACAGCATATTAATACTTCATTTATTTAATAATATTGAGCCAGTTCCCTAGTTTTTACTGAAGTATGAAAATTATCAGTGCATTGCAATTATATGGATGACTTGAAAAAAAGTCTTAGATCATTTAGTCTGCGACCTTCACAATGAACAAATCCTTCTCAATTCAATGAATTCAACCAGTAATGAAAGATTCAGCTGAAGTTGGTCTACCGAGTCAAAAGACATTTCATTTTAGCCCAATATTAGCTATTAAGAAGCTAATCAAGTTTCAAATTAGAAAAATAGAACCATCAGTTAACAGTGAAGATGGCATAGTATTCTGTTCTGCTGAGTTCAGTAGGTATTTGATAGCTGCTCCAACGGCCGTTGCCCATAAAGATATTTAGCTGAGTATCAAATTAGATATTTAGCTTTCTTTAATTTCAGTAATATTTAGATGTTTAAATATCCTTCCAGACTTATGCATATGTGGAAATAAGAAAGTATGTGTATGCATATGTATATACACACATATGAATACATGTGTGTATACATGAGTGTATGTAATTCAAGTAAATGCCTACAGGTGGTCAGGGGAGTATCTAGACTTCTCCGACTGCACTGAACAAGGGCTTCCTTCAGGTCCCAGCATATAGGCACTAAGTACTTTTAAAGACAGCCTGGGATTCTCATACTTCATCTCCCACTAAAGATAATAATTAAAAGCTAGACTTTCAGAATAATCCAGAATGTGGGATGCTAATATCTTTTGCCATTTTGACCATGAGAGGTAAGACAGTGATTGCTGAATGCTTTTTAAAAGTCTGTGCTTAATTGTGGCAGCTGCACAATTAAAAAAAATTGGCTGTGAATCTTTCTAGGCATCGTCCACACTGCCTCCCGCTGTCTAGATTTGTATGTATGTTACATCTAAAAGCTTAAGTTAGATGGAGCGACCCGATTGCCTTTTTCTGTCAGGTATTAGGACTAAGTTAACTCACCATGTCTGCTTGGTCTGAAGTACCCTTACCTGCCCAAATTAATGCATACCATAGTATGTTATGTTCATTATCTATGTAGAAATTGTTGTTCATTACAAAATTTACAGAAAAAAAGAACTATGTAGTAAAGACAAAATGTTTCTTATTACAAAAACTGAATGGCAGATCTTAAGCAAATAACAGTCACACTAGCTGTATACCAGTCAACAGTCAGCTAGTCCAAAAATCCTGTTTGTGTGGGTGATGGATGAAAAGAAGTGCATAGTGGGGTGTATACACTAAAAGATGTAGATGTGCAGTAAACATGCAAAATAGAAATGTGGCCTAAGCATCTGGGAGCCTGACCATAGTGTATCAAGAGAAAACAGGCTCATCAAGTTCCTGCCCTGCAATGCAGCAATGTCATTAGCATCTGCCATGTTTCCTATCACTTGGGTTCTAAAGAACAGTACATTCTAGCTGTGTATGCGCCTGCCTTGGACTGTAGGAAAAAATATTGTTTTTACTGTAAAGTTTCATGCTTTTTCATTGTCCTCTTCTAGGAGTCACATGTATTTACCTAACTTGTATCTGTTCTAGCCCTTTTTAACGCTAGCCTAGCCACATAAAAAGAAGTAAGCCTGTGCAGAGACTGCTATTTTACAGGTTGGATGTAAAATACCAAGTTAAATCTTGCTTGAAAAAGAGAGAATATGATGCATATTGAATTGAATTGCACATTCATTTAGCTGCATGGGACCCCCACATAGGAAATACAAATTTGTGTGCAAAAGTACAAAAGATCAGACCAGGGCACTGAATTAGTAATAAGCTTTAATGATTCTGCTAAGAGAAAATGCCACAGATAGTTTATTATATAATGCATGAAAGGCAAAGAAGCAGAACTCCTGAAGGAGGCTGTAATCAGCCATGCAATCAAGTTTTGAAGGTGGTTATATGAATGCAATACAGTGCTAATTCTCCTGTGCCAAACACTGAACTCCTATTAAGGACTTTGTGGAATTATTAACCTATGCCTCTCCGAGGTCAGTACACAGCAAATATATTCCTGTGAGTGACTAACTGCAAGACAATTTTGAGAACCCTTCTTGTGCTCACACTAATTTGGTTTGAATTCTGTTATTTTCTTGAAAATGAAGGTTCAGCAAGCTAAATTTTCTAATGTTCACTTTGTAATAATGCCTAATCGTCATAAGGGACATATTAAACTAAAGCAACTGCTATTTACCACAGGCACAATATTGATCTAAATAACACAAGTTTCATTCCAGCTTTGTCTCATTAAATGACCTGAAAACAAAACATTCCCCTGCATATATGCTAGCATCTGTATTGGCCAGCTCTCTGTGTTTCCTATTCAAAATGAAAAAGAGAATAGCTGGAAAAGTACTGCCAAGACAATAATCCAATTTATGGAAATCCATTATTAAATGAATCCAGCTATTGCAAAACTGGTGGAACCGAATGAAGGTAACTGAATATAAATCAATAAAAAAAAATTTTTAAAAAATAAAGCTAGATGTTATTAAAGCCTCTCCACCTAACAAATGAAATTGAAAATGTAACAAATGAATTTGCATGCGCGTGAGGGAACAAAATAGTAAATACACATATACATATGTATTCTTTTAAAAAAAAATAATTGGTATGCTCTGTTTCTATGAATGCTTAAGTAGAATTAATAGAATGTGGAAGCCATTCTAAATCCTATCTGCTACAGTCAAGCAACAGACAAAATCTGACATTGCCTACTGATAATAAATAATTTCATAAAGGACACAACCACAAAATCACATTTTTATGTTAGAGTGTCTTTCAGTAGAAATATGAGAAGGGAATACATTTAAATATCAGTAACTAAGATAAACAGGAAAAGGAAGGAAACATGATTGATGGAGAAAGATGAAGCTTTCCAAACGAGTCCAATGATAAAGATGATGGATTGGATTAAGAGGATCTATGTTTAGAGTTTTGTTCCAATAAAAGAAAATACCTTTGAGTCAGTTTAAGCGTCTTGCTCTTAGTATTTGTATTGCATTTTTCTGCTTAAAATAATCACCAGTCATAATTCAGATGTCTTTCTTGAGATTATAAATTGTGACTCTTGTCCTCAAGAGTGTTTGAGCATTTGGTTACTTCCTTTGGTACCAAACTTATGAAACAAGAACCACAGATAGAGCTATGGCACCAACCTCCTGAAAGCTCAAATGTTTTAAAAATGTTCAACTTAGCTTTTTTCAAAACTGCTATAAAAAAAACGGTGAACCCTGGCCAGAGCTGGTCATTTGCCCCAAGACAGATCTGTGGCTTGGGTACTTGAAGCCTATCCCCATTCTTCATCTTTCACCTTTGCCCAGTTTAAATGGCTTCCTTACTGTCTTCTAATAATCCTGTCTTCTCCAAACTCCATTTAGACAACATTTTGATAGGCAACCTGATCTCCTAACTCAGCACAAAAATGTCCAGTATGTGGCAATTATTTCACGATTAAGTGTGCAAAAATCAATGTTGCCATTGTACTGTTTGTAAGTGCCCAGGCGCTGGTGGCAGGGGGGCTGCGGGGTGGCCCCTGTGAGGAGCGGCAGGGGCTGCCCCGTGCTGGACTCAGCCAGTTCCAGCCGGTTCCAGCCGGCTCCAACCCGCCCACCCCAGGGCACCCCTCAGCCCCACAGACAAGGCCGGGGTGCCCCGGGGAAAACAGGTTTCAGAAAGGGCAGAAAATGGTGCAGAGAGAGAGTGAGGAGGGAAAAAAAGAGAGTGAGAAACAGTAGAGGCAACACCAAAGTCAGAGAAGGAGGAGGAGGTGCTCCATGGCATTGAAGCAGATATCCACACCACCACCACACTGGAGCAGCAGGCTATTTCCCGAAGGACGGCTGCCTGTGGAGAGCCCGTGATGGAGAAGGGAAATGCATGAGGAGGAAGGAGCAGCAGAGAGGAGCAGTTATGGACTGACTGCAACCCCCATTCCCCATCCTCCTGCACCACTCGGGTGGGGGTAGAGGAATCGGGAATGAAAGACAGAGGATAAGCCTGTGAAAGGGGTGAAGAAAGGTGGTTTTTAAAATTTGTCTTTGTTTCTAACAACCCAGAATCTCTTTTTATTAGCAATAAATTACATTCATTTTCCCCAAGTCAAGTCTGTTTTGCCCATGACAGTAACTGGTAAGTGATCTTGCTGTCTTTGTCTCAACCCATGAGCTTTCTCAGCCTATTTTCTTCCCCTGTCTAATGAAGGAGAGTGAGTGAGCATCTGGGTGTGCATTTGACTGTTAGCCAAGGCTAACGCACCATAACAATGCCAGAGTAACTCCCAGTTCACAGCATCTCCTTTCTCCTTCCCTCATTGTACAATGCAAAACCACAGATGTAATAGAAATCCTAATACTAATGATAATAACAAAAAATCCATTGCTACTGCTTTGTTGAAAGAATCAGATACAAGTCAGATAGATATTGATGGGGAATAATATTTTTCCTGCAGCATTTTTCACTGCTCTTTTACTTTTCTTCGAAAAAAACAAATACTTATAAAACTTTTTTTTTCTCAAATAAAAGTAAAAGATGATTTGAAAGGGCACTTAAAATAGTTCTATTTTTAAATGTTAAGGTTAGACAATTCCTTGCTTTTTATCATCTATCATAGATCAATAATGGTGTGTGATATTTGATAAAAACAACAGCAGCAGGTAGAAATATCAAGTTCACTAAAGCACATCTTTGAGGATGTGGCAATCAATAAAGGGCAGACCTTCCTTCTCCTTTGTTCCACAAGATGTTACCACGTGAATGAACTGCTTCCCAGTGTGTGCCAAAGTCATTATATTTGACACTTAACTCAATGTACTGCTGTGATGTTGTGCCATTTAAAGTCAATCTGCAGATCATAATAACAGCTGAGTATTTTTTCCTTTTGTAGCATAGATTTACTGATATCTGTTGAAAAGAACACAAGTAAAGGGCCAGTCTTTCTGCCATGAAAGCTATAGTTACACAAAAAGAATGCTGATAATTTCCAACATACAAGTAAAAACTCAGGAATATTTTCTGTAATGTAACTTTATGGCCATATAATAGGAAAATCTAGAAAATTTTCTAGTTATGGTTGTGTCACAATTATTTGGAATAACATAAATCTGTATGATACAGAGAGTCTCTTTTAGGTACACAGTCCAAAGGAAAGTGTATAAACTTAATTTTATTTTTACTTACAGTTTCCCCATTAGAATAAATTTTGTTCTGAAATTAAATTACATGAAGAAAATTAGTGTAAAGGTTCAGTGTTCTTAGGGAATGCATTCTTCATATATTAAAGACTTTTTAATAGAAAGCTAATAAATAGCTACTGTAGCCTTGGAGGCAACTACATTTTAAGTTACTGACAAGATTAGTATTTATTGGTTTGAAACTGTTAACTAGATTTTTTTTTCTTCTTGATTTTAAAAATGAAGAAATTAAGACATAATCTTGAAACAGTAAGTGACAATTTTAAAAAAATTCTGGAGAAGATACAATTTTTTTTGTACTTCTGGTTTCCTAGTGCTTTTAACTTATGCTGTAGAAGAGTACTATGGCTTCAGCATTATGTCCTGTAAACTGTAGAATACTAGTCCTACATAGTATATATTGCATACCAGTTATATGTCACTTATGTCAGCCCTCAAAGAACAATTCAAATAAATCATCCCAACTTCTGACCTCTCCTGTTATCTCCATATAAAAAGCACCATCCTTTCCTGATTTTTTTAAAGTTTAAATCTGTTTCACATTTAATGTTTTAACACCCACATCTGTTGCTGATGTGAGAGAGTTCATGCACTCTTTCTCTTTGTGTCTGTGCAACCGGGTTGTTAACAGTAACAAGGCAGAAAAGAAGATCCTGCTTCCAGATCAGAAGGAACTACTGACAATGTTTCATCCCATGAAACTCTACAGTCATGGCAAGTCCTACAGTAGCTACCAAAGTATGTTAAAAATTGATAAAGGCATCAAGTTAAAAAAAAAAAAAAAGTACTTCAGATATTTATTTTTCTGAATTTCTGACAAATTCAGCAGGATTTTAGGGCTTCAATAATGAAAAGATTTTCCAGACTGTATTTCGATGCACACACTGACACAATCCTTTTCAGGTATTAGGAAAGATTTTGATATAATATGCCATTTTCAGTTTAAATTTAAAAATGTATTTCAGTGAAATAACATTCATTTCTGTGTGCCCTATTTTGCCAAATTCAGATAGTATTGCCTTCCATTTGTTTGAGCAGCAAAATAATTCATAATTGACTTGCACAGACTATACAAGTGAGCTTCAAAAACATAAGTAAGCTTAAAAAGGTTCAATACATTAAGAACTAATAAGAAGCTACTTACAAATCAATTGTCTCAGAGCCTAAGGAGATCAGAATCTAAAAGGTTTTATTTTTTATTTATTTCCACCAGAAGCTTATAAAGAAATACAATTTTCATCAAATTTTATGGTACTATGCATCATTTTTTTTCTGCTTAAAATGGCTTTAACTGGAAAACCAATGAAGCAGACCATAGAGGTATGGACATCACAAATGGAATAGTTTCCAGCATTAAAACACAAAAGACGAGACTATATATTTTCAAGTATTTAAGAAGCTCACATTTGAGATATTTAGCATACAGTACCCCTTTTATGTAAAGTGCCCAAAGCAGTGTGGGAGATATACACATAGAATAGTTTCTAACTTTCTCACTTCAAAGACAGTCTAACCCTGCTGCATTTTATTTATTTACTTATTTAATTCAGTGCAGAAGAAAAACATAAGGAATAACCAGGAAAAGGCTCCTCAGAACTACCATAATAAAATAGTTCCTCCTTTGTTGAATGTTAAAGCCAACATCTTGTTTCTCATTGAGACATCTATTTCTAATATCCTTAGAATTTATTTAAAAAAAAATAATTCCGTAACTTTCTGCCTAGTTCAAAGCAAAACACTCAGATGAGGAATGCAGCATATGTCAGTTGTGTGGAACAGCAGTGTAGTAAGAATAGCACCAGAGAGTTGAAAGGTTTGGTCCTTACATATGTTTTCAAGTTTCAGTTCTCAGCATATGGGATATTTTTTAAAGATGGTTATTCAGATTAAAAAAAAATAAAAATCAGTAGTATATTTGTTATTTGCTTCAGTGCGACCACTGCTTTTCTGTTTTCAGTGGTGTCCATTCCACCTTTCTGAGACATAGATAACATCTCTTTTCATTTAAATGTGTTCTAAGTCAGTCATGCAAAATTGAACATTTATTAACTGAGAAGCATTAAATACATGCTCAGCAGTGCAAAAGAAAGATACCTGGAATATATATACATAATCATTTGCAGCTCTTCGTAATTTTAGATCTATATTTGCAGGGTTATTTGCGTAGATCTTGTCTCTGCTAGTTTTCTGCATGGCTAATACACTATTGAAACCAGATTCTTTTAGAGTAACAGGGTTATTAAAGCAGCTTTGTCCATTTGATCTATTCTGGAACATTTCAGTGCCACTGTGACTTAGTAAGAGAAAGCAATGACGATTAAGCTTCAGTGGTTTGCAGGTGATTTCACAACATAAAACTAACTCCTAATGTCATGGACGAGAAGTAGATCATCTGAATATATAATACCATGAATTAAATAATATAACATTAATAATGAATGCATCCAATAAAGCCTGTTTAATCCAGAGTTATGCTGCAAATAGGACACAACCGACAAACTCATAAAATTAGTTAACACTTTTAAAGCCTGTAGTTTTAATTAATTTGAGATTCAATTTAAAAAATATATATCTGCATATTGTCATAATGATGCGATTATGGGTACTCTGTCAGGCCTCCTCCTGCTGCTACAGAAAGGTACACAATCTCCTATAGGTCTTGTAACATTGTTGTTTGGGCTAAATTAAGCTCCTTTGTTGACTTGACTTTTATATTCAGTGACTCTTACAGTCAGTGGAAAGAGTCTGACAACACCAGCAATCAATTCAGCCTACTTATCTCAAGCCCGTATCTTAGGTGTGATAAGCACAACCTAATATAAAGGATTTTTGAGTGTTTTTCCAACTGTATAATCAAAACTGACCGATTTGCTCCTGGAAGAAATGGGGTGGGCAAATTTTATTGGATTGTTGAATTATGAAACAGCATAGTCTACCATGAAACCCAATAGCCTTAATAAGTCCTCTTTTTCCCCATAAACTTTTTATCCTAACTTGTATTAACTACCTTCTTCATGTCCTCAACATTTACTCTCTCATTCCATCCCGCATCTGCAGCTGTTTCTCATACTTTTTTCCTTGCTGTTCAGTAGCAATAAAGTATGAGAAAAATAATATTCCAGAAATTTGCCTTACTCCATTGCTCCCACCATTCCCAAGGGATTCTTTACTGACTGCCCTTTATTTATTTTCAGTTGTCTACAGTGGGATTCATCTTCCCCGCTTAAATATCAGAAACATAGAAGTCAAAATCTGATATCAGAGTCCTCAGGTTTCCTATATAGTTAGTAGAGAAAAACGGGCACTTAGAGAGAACAATTCATGCTGTCCTAACACAAATGTCTAAAATAAGTAAGATAAATGATATCCTGAAAGTACGTATTTCTTCCATTGACCATAAGGCAAACTTAACATGATTGGCTCACTTGTAGATGTCTATACAAAAATCTCTGAAGTTAGGTGTGATGAACTCCTCCCCCACCTCTAAATTATTACAGTTCACACCATACTTTTTTTAGCCACATAGCTAAAAGCCAATACTTTAAAAGTGATAAGCAACAAGTAATACATAATATCACACTACCGTAAAATGAGTTTTAGTAAGTGCCATATTAAAATTTTAATTTTAATTGAAAGTTTGAAATGAAAATGAAAGTTATAGAAGAGAAACTTAGAATATGAAAAAAATTAGAATTACAGGTTTAATGTAGTCTGACTGTTTTGACAAGAATCAAATTTCTGTTTACTTGCTGTGTGGATGTAATTGCCTTGAGACAAAGACAGTTTCATGGGTCAATGTTTGGCTGAAGCAAGGTACAAAATGTATATACAACAAATCTTATCACTGGGTACATGACTATATTAGAAGGATAAACTCGGTTAACTAGAACTGATACATACAACATATAAAAGTCAGATGATGCAACTGACTGTTGTTTACACCTTACACCGTACACACTGAAATTTCAGGTCTATATTCTTAAGCATTTGATATAAATATTAAACAAAAATAATATAGAAAATATATATGAATTACTTATTTCAAATAAATGTAGGAGCCATGAGATATAGGAGGGTGTGCACAACTCTGTCTACATTTATTTTAAAAGACATCCTCTATTACAACATGCTAAAAGTTATTTACTACTGTGTGTCACAGTTTTTGATTCCTCTAAGAAATGTGTTTCAACCATGTAAGAATACCCTACTCACTTGCCATTTAATGCTGCTACTCCAACAGTGCTTCTGGCAATTGACATACTTGCCACAAATGTCCACTGCTGACTTTGAGGGTCCCACCTCTCAACTGTATTCAAATAACTCCAACCATCATGTCCTCCCACTGCATAAATAGGCCCTTCAAGCACTGTAACTCCTAAAATGGAGGAGAGAGTGAAAGAAGATAAAAGTATGCTTTCTCTATCAATAGTAAAAAAAAAAAAAAAAGTTTTCCAAAACACAGCTAACAAATGAACTTGCACATTCAAAGTGAAAATGGAAACACCAATTTGAGATTTGATTAATTAAGGATTAGGAAACAGGAATAAAATTAATGCCATTCCACATGGCTTTATGAAAAATAGGTCTTGTCAAACAAACCTAATTTAATTCCTTGAGAAGATTGTTTGCTTCATAGAATAACCTGTCAATGATGTGATAGTCTTAGATTTCTGTATACTGTTTAACTTAGTATCTCATAACATTCTGATCATGAATTAGCTCTTTAGAATATCAGTAAAGCACATGATAAATAAATTATGGACTGGATACCTGATGGATCTCTAATTATTGTCAACCTAAGGAGGATTTCACTGAATGGAATTGCTTCTACCAGGGTTCCACAGGGAAGGGAAAGAAGTCTGATGTTTTCAGCATTTTTGTCAATTATGTAGAAGAAAACATTCAATTTTTCACTAGCTGGAAGCTTGGTGGACAGGCACAGAATCAAAAAACATATTCAAAGGCTCAAATAAGTAACTTACAGTGAGAAACTTAAGCCGGTTCATCAATTTACCTTATAAAAAAAAGAAATAACAAGAGAATGGGTACCTTCACAGGAAAATAATGTTGGGTATATAAGGATTCTTTTATCTAGTGAAGAAAAGTAAAACAAAATTTGAAGCATGGAAGTTGAAGTAGGAAAAATTTAAATAAGAAACAATTTTTTAACTATGAGGGGTTTTAATCACCCATTCTAAGGAACTGATGAATTCTCTATCTCACAGTATCTTCAGTTAAGCTTAGAAGGCTCTGGAAGATAAGTTATAGCTAAGTACCATTTGTTACAATACAGTGAGCTTAGTAATTCCATTCTGTGAATCCATGATCCCAAATGAGCACCATTCTGAAAAATCTCAAGCTAAATCCAATCCTATTCCTAAATCAGTGTCTTTTTTTTTCCACTCCATTTCACATGATTTGAACTCATCAAAAAATCAGAAAACAGTAGATCATTACAGTTTCAGAGAAATACAATAAAGAAAATAGTCTTCACTGACTTCTCTCTAATGAGAGCTTTGCTGGGTCTGTACAATGCATGTAGAGCCCTGTGAGATGCACAATTCCTTCAGATTTTTTTCCCAATGTCTTTTACTTTGCATTTGCCACTTGCTGTTGTGTTGTGAATTCAACTAGCTTTTAAAGTTCATCAGAGTGTTCTCTGAACTTTTCTGGCCTTATTGAATAACTTCTATATACTTTGCTGTCATGATGTTCAATTCCATTTCCACATAAATTAATCTGACATTGACACAGGGAAATGTTGCAGTTAGAAAACTGCCAAAATAAAAATGTTTCTTTAGTGTGAGATTCATGACATGCTCATCTGCCAAAAGGTGTGAATATAGTTACAGCTACACCAATGAAGAAATCTGGAAGCTTCTTTTGCGTAGAGAACTTTAAGGGATTCAATACAAGATTGCCTGTTTTGAGTTTGCCAGTTTGCATTGCTTCTATAATAGGAAAATTTACTGGCAAAGCAATAGGAAAGTTATTTTTCCATACAGGACAAAGACAGAAGGGCTTCTGTACAAAAGTAATCCTCCATGCTGCTGACTATAGCACACACTAACTTGCTATGGGTTTACACATTTAAAGTCTCTTCTTTACAGAATACCAATTGCATTGACACCCTTACATTTGCTTCTTAAGAGCTAGTCCAGTTCTAGCCTGCTATGTTTTAAAATACTGGACAAATACATTCTGCAATATTGAATTTCATTCTGTTTTGGTATAGTTATGGCTGTATACGTGAGGGCAAATCATCACCTTGGACTATGTAAATTCAATATATTAATGTTCAAAGTCCAGTTCTCTAATAAGTAAATAAAAAAAACCAAACAAGGTGCTGCATTCCCTTAAAGTACTAATATGTCTATTTTAAGTATTTTGTCTCCTTTTTTTTTAAATTTTGCTTCGATATTTGTAGATATCTGAGAAGCATAAATGCAAAGTGGAACCAATTGAGAAACCTGTGGTCACAGCTGGTAGTGAGTTCCTCTAACGGTACATTCATGAAAACTAATGGATGCAGATGTTGTACATGTAAAGAATGTAAATAGTATGGAGGAACTTCAGAAAGAATTACAAAAGAACCATTAAAAATCTGGAAAACCTGCTGGAAATTCCATAACAGATGTAGGCTTTATCAAGATATTTTTTCCAAGAGTTAATCCAATCATACTGTATAAGTACCTGCATAAATTAAAAATTGTATGATTAAGAGTCTAACTGTAAGAGGACTAGTAAGATCTAATGACTGGAATTAGTAACCTGTTAAATTAAGCCTAAGAATAATATTCCATATTTTAACCAATGATGCTAAGGATTTATTGGAATTATGAATTTAGGATTGTGGTAGTTTCTGTGTTCCTTGAAGTTTTCATATCTACACTGATACGTTTTTAGACAGACATGCCCAAACTCCTTGAGGTGGCATGTCCTCAATGCAGAAATGACGGGGAGAAATTCTGTATTCCCCTTCCAGAAAGTCAGTCTACATGATCACAGCAGTAACTTCAGGCCATAAAAATCTATGAGCCTATATAAATTTGCTGAATTTGGGCATGGATATCACAATTTCTTTGGCTTTAGTATGGACTCTGTCTCTCAGTATTTGTTCTAGATGGAATCTGTCTTCTTTTCCCAAGTTAACAACTCTGAAGGCTGGGCTAGACAAACCTGTCAAATTGGTAACTGCAGGAGGTCTATTGATGACAGGTTGAAGTGACAGAAATGTAAGATTTAGTGCATAATTTAATATATCATGACATAGAGAGTGAGATGCTTTGTGGGACAGACATCTCTGTGGGAAAAACAGCTAGGTCTCTATACTGAATCTAATTGCATAATGTTTTTTCTTTCTTGTTGTTTAACAATAAATCCATTGTTTCTCTTCTACTTTTCATTCACGCACTCTCCTTCCCAATCTGGTGGGCTGATAAACTAATAAATCTCTTTATCTTCCCTCCATTCTTCATCTATTGCTTAACACAGATTACATAGCAGAGATATTGTGATGTAGGGGGGACAGAAAGTCACCTACTGAAAACTCACGACTTTATTATGATATATCAGAGACATTTTTGTGATTTGGTCTGTCAAATACCACTGTCAAATAAGACCAAACCGGTTGAATACTCATTATTGGTTTCCCAATCATACCTCCTTCCAGAGAGCCAAGGCAAACCAAATAGTTTCCTCAGCAGAATAAACTGTATGCTATTTTGAGAACAGTTTGCTCCAGAAACAATTCTTTATTACAGACGGCTAGGACTATGCCAGATTTGCTGTCAGTCCTCCAAAGATGATTCTGGTAGGTTCAGAGTTCTCATTGCCAACATAACTTCAGGTCACTCACCAGAACTTACAGAAGCTATCTTCAATACCACA
This sequence comes from Haliaeetus leucocephalus, assembly GCF_000737465.1. NCBI lineage: Eukaryota > Metazoa > Chordata > Aves > Accipitriformes > Accipitridae > Haliaeetus > Haliaeetus leucocephalus. Next base: position 5,375,066 of record NW_010972898.1, read on the forward strand.
AAATTAAACACTTTTCTACAACTCTGTGACATTTTCCTCACATTATTTCAAGCTCTCTGGGCTGAAAAAGCCATTAAAAAGTTCATCCCAAACTGGATGAACTCAATATTAAAACAACAGAATAATATAAAGTTTACTAATACAAAGCACAAGACTAACACAAGATTAATAATAAGATTACTTTGATGGACTCTGCTTGCAATGGAGACCCTCACTTACCACCCTGGGAAAAGTGCTCTTCCTTTTTCTTGCTTCCACAGCTCTGTGTTGTTTGAAATAAAAAATATTCAAGGACTGGGATCTGGAACTCAGTTATCACAACTATCAGTGCCCTATCCTTCCTCTCATTTTTCCTCCACTCCATTTTGTATTAATAGGACATATAATAAGAATAGCTTGTGCAGAAGGATCTGAGGTGATCTATCCCAGAGGTTCATGGCTACCCTGAAAGGGTGGATATCACATTTTCAGTGTAGTAATTTCCTGACCAGGTCAATCTTTGGAACCTAGATAGCCCACTGTCCACGTAACGAACTTAATTAATAATATAGGAAAATATAGTGACTCATAGAGGCAGCTCTAATGCTTCCAAAGAAAACAATTGTACTTAAATCCCAGACATCTTTATGGGAGTCAAATAAATAAATAAATAATTATGCACCTTGCAGTACTGGTGAATCAAGTAAATACTCTTGATTAGACTTTGCAACATTCTGGGAGCGGCCAAAATCATGTTTTCAATAAATTTTCCATTATTTTTTTTTAAAATACTTTCTTGTGAATAGTTCCTTTTGATCACGCAAACTGTGAATAATCACTCTCAAAATATTGCCTTCTCAGGTCATTGCTACTGCAGAGCTGTTGCAGAGTTTGCTGAATGTACACAGATTTTGGTTATTAATGGGACAGGTATACATAGGTACAATTAGAACTTATGAAAGTAGAGTTCAGTGCTCAAGAAAAGTGTTGCTTCCCTAATATACACCTTCATTCCTTCAAAAAAACAATAAATTGCTTTATGAAGCATGTATAAAATACATGGCTTCAACCACAGCAATATTAATTTTATGCAATAACTTGATGATTGTTTTAAATCAAATCAAATCAAATCAAATCAAATTGATAAAGGCTGTTACTTCTGTGCTGCAATACCAATAAAAAGCTTTCATTCCCTCTTCACTATTAAAATGATATTCAATCTTTGTTAATAACAATACACAATGATGTATATGTAGTCTTAGACGTGGAAAAAATCACTTCATACTGTATGGGGTTTGCATGGCAAGGTTTTAGTAGCAGGGGGGGCTGCAGGGGTGGCTTCTGTGAGAAGCTGCCAGAAGCTTCCCCCATGTCCAACAGAGCCAATGGCAGCTGGCTCCAAGACAGACCTGCCACTGGCCAAGGTTGAGCCCATCAGTGACGGTGGTAGTGCCTCTGGGAGAACAGATTTAACAAGGAGCGGGGGGGAACTGCAGAATAGCAGCCAGGGAGAGGACTGAGAATATTTGAGAGAAATAGCCCTGCAGACCCCCAGGTCATGAAGAAGGAGGGGGAGGAGGTGCTCCAGGCGCTGGAGTAGAGATTCCCCTGCAGCCTCTGGGGAAGAGCATGGTGAGGAAGGCTGTCCCCCTGCAGCCCAGGGAGGTCCATGATGGAGCAGATCTCCACCTGCAGCCCATGGAGGACCCCACACCAGAGCAGGGGGATGCCCGGAAGAGGCTGTGACCCCGTGGGAACCCTGCGCTGGAGCAGGCTCCTGGCAGGACCTGTGGCCCCAAGGAGAGAGGAGCCCATGCCGGAGCAGGTTTCCTGGCAGGACTTGTGACCCCGCGGGGGACCCACGCTGGAGCAGTCTGTGCCTGAAGGACTGTCTCCTATGGGAGGGACCCCATGCTGGAGCAGGGGAAGAGTGTGAGGAGTCCTGTCCCTGAGGAGGAAGGAGCAGCAGAGACAACGTGTGATGAACTGATTGTAACCCCCATTCCCCGTCCCCCTGCACTGCTTTGGGGGATGAGGTAGAGAAAATCAGGAGTGAAGTTGTGCCCAGGAAAAAGGGAGGGGTGGGGGGAAGGTGTTTTGAGATTTGGTTTTACTTCTCATTACCCTACTCTGATTTGATTGGTAACAATTTCCCCAAGTTGAGTCTGTTTTGCCCATGACGGTAATTGGTGAGTGATCTCTCCCTGTCCTTATCTCGACCCACAAGCCCTTTGTTATATTTTCTCTCCCCTGTCCAGCTGAGGAGGGTAGTGATAGAGCAGCTTTGGTGGGCACCTGGTGTCCAGCCGCAGTCAACGCACCACACTTACATATTTGACACATCTATGACTGTGTGACAGAAAAGGCAGCCAAAGAGAACAAGCCCATAGCAAAAACCCAAGGCAAATATAAGCACAAAAATTCCCATCAATCAGTAACTTGTTTTTATAGAAATGTTGGGGTTTTTTCTCTTCTTTTTCAAGGTACTCATACTATATAGTTTGTTTTGGTTTGGTTTTACAATTATTAAAAATAGAATGAAAGCATTAATCACACAGATGTTTTAATCACAAAAAAGTGGAGACATGGAAGGTTAGACTTACAAAATATAAGAATTTGTATTTTTTGTAAGTCATGCTATCAAGCATCATTAATTTCTTCAACTACTTTTTACTCAGAGGACTGTATATTGTCTTACAGAACACAACAGTCTCCTTGACTTCCACTCTTTCTGAAAGTGAAGTTGATGATGTTGATTCTGTTTTGCTGATGTTTTCTCCTAAAAGGAATAATGCCCAGAAAGAGACATTCACTTTCTTGCCTGGCATGATAGTGATAGGAAGTACGAGAAATATTGATTGTAATCCCTTAATATACTCAGCTTTCTGGTTAAGAAAGTAAAACATCTCCAGATTAGGCTGTTGCATTTTGAAAGATTAGACTAACTAGACCAATTTTCCTTTCTCCTATATGCAGCAGCAGCTTGTTTACTATCAACCACTTTCAGCTTACTTTTCAATACAAATATCATACGGGAATACCAAGATGATACCATCTCAGTGTTAAAAAGAAAGAGTGTGCTGAAAATGAAGAGACCATTAAAGGCTGCAGAAAGAAATCTATCTTCTCTCTAAATCTCTCTGCCTGTTCTATTACCACCAACATCCTCTCTACTTCTTTTATTTTACCTCCCTTCTATCATCCTTCTCTCATCCATATCAGCTAAGGGATTTTTCTACACATTTTTTGGGTAATGATACATTACTTGACAAGATCCAAAATTCATTCTGGGAGAATGAAAATGTAGTACTGAAAAAATCAACACCTAGCCTTTGTTTAAATTGATGAATAAGTTTTGATTTAAAATGACAAAATGAGACCAACAAGCCCCTCAAATTTTACAAAGTCAGTTTCACAGATTTAGTGAGACCTATGTTTTTGGTTTTGTGTTTAATATTTTATAGTAAGTATACCAAAATGCAAATTATAAATAAATACATTTTAAAAACTGCTAAATGAGATCAGCCTTTTTAATCTAAGTATAGAACTGCTTAAATAAAACCATAACAGTGAAATGAAGCAATGGAAAACTGAAAGTCCTGATACTACTGATGATGTTCATTTAAGAAAGCAAATGCGTTCATTGCATCATCAGCAACTGACTGTAGATTGAACAGTGTACTTAGAAATGGAAGTTATTTAAGAACAGCTGATAAGCATGAATTACAACTACTAAGGATTTATAAAATGTGTTTAGCAATGGCTAAAGTTATTTAAATACAGTGTTAAAACTGACAAAAAATTATGATTTGGCAATGTTTTGTGCGTTATTGTCATCTGATCTTGCATCAGGCTTAAAAGGAAACTGACTGAAACCTGAGAAACAGAATGTTGAATGGGCTGTAATTCTGTTCCCATTGTCGTATTGTAGCTTCACTCCCAGGATCACTTACAGTAGATCTGTCACAGAGTGGCTGAGGCTAGTATGCACCTCTGGAGATTGTCTAACCAACCTCACTACTCAAAGCAGGGTCACCTAGAGCCAGTTGCCCAGACCACATGCAGATGGCTTTTAAATAACTTCTAGGATAGAGACTCCACAGCCTCTCTGGCAAATCTGTGTCAGTGTACAATCCTCACAGGAAAAAAGGAGTGTTTTACATTTAGATGATACCTCCTGTAGATCAGCCTGTATTTCACTCGGTATCACTGAGGACACCACGGATCCATTTTCTTTACTTCCTCCCATCAGGTATTTATACACATTGATAAGATCACCCTGAGCCTTCTCTCCTCCAGGCTAAACAGTCCCAGCTCTCTCAGATTCTCCTCGTGTATGAGATGCTCCAGTCCCTTAATCATCTTTGTCGCCCTTCGCTGGACTCACTCCAGCAAGTCAATGCCTCTTTTGTAGTGGAGAGCCCAGAACTGGATGCAGTACTCTAGGTGTGTCTCACCAGGGCTGAGCAGAAGGGAAAGATTGTCTCCCTCATCCTGCTGGCAACACTCTTCCTAATGCAACACAGAATACTGTTGGCCTTGTTTGCTGCAAGCACGCATTACTGGCTCCTGTCCAACTTGTTGTCCACCAGGACCCCCAGGACCTTTTCTGTAGACTTCCCACCAATCACCCCCCAGCCTGTACTAGCGCATGGGCTTACTCCTTTCCAATTCCAGGACACGACAGTTGCCTTTGTTGAACCTCATAAGATTTCTATCAGCTCATTTTCCAGCCTGTTGAGGTCTCTGTGATGGCAGCATAACCATCAACCACTCCTCACTGTTTTTGTCGTCTGCTAACTTGCTGAGAGTGCACTTTGTCCCATCATCCAGGTCATTAATGAAGATGAGGAAAACACTGACCCCTGAGAAACATCACTAGAGGATTCCAGCTGGACTTTGTGCTGCTGATTACAGCTCTTTGACCCTGGCAGTTCAGCTAGTCAGGTTGGTCAGGAATTATTTTTCTTTCATAAAATCATGTTGGCTACTCCCAGTCAAGTTCTTATCCTTAACATGGATTGAAACTCTTCCAGTATTATTTGCTCCATCACCTTCTCAGGCCTCATGGTGAGGCTGACTGGCCTGTATCATTCCAGACCCTTCTTGCCCTTTTTGAAGATACAAGTGGCATTTGCTTTCTTCCAGTCCTCAGGAACCTCTCCTGATCCCCATGACCTTTCAAAGATAATTGACAGTGGCTTCACAATGACATCAGCCAGCTCCCTCAGCATTCATGGGTGCATATTGTCATGTTTCATGGACTTTGACATGTCCAGCTTGCTTATATGTTACTTAACTTGATCCTGCCCCACCTGAGGGTAAGTCTTCCTTGTTCCAGACTTCCCCCATCTGGTTTCAGGGACCTGGAACTCCTGAAGCAAGTCTTTCTTTTTTTTTTTTGACAGAGGTAAAGAAGGCATTGAGTACCCCAACCTTTTTTGTGGTCTTTCTCATCAGGTCCCCTGCCCCAGTCAGCGAGCCCACATTTTCCTTAGTCTTCCTTTTGCTGTTTAAAGACCTGAGGTAGCCTTCCTTATTGCCCTTCAAGTCACTCATCAGATTCAACTCAAAATGAGCTTTGGCTTTCCTAACCTTATCCCTACAAGCTCAGACAGCACCTCTGTATTTCTCCTGGGTCACTTGTCCATTTTCCACCTCTTGCATGCTTCCTTTTTTAGTTTGAGTTTAATCAGGACCATTCAATCCATCCATGCAGACCTCAAGATGGAACTTTTTTGAGCTTAAAGGAGGTGATCCTTGAAAAATCTATCACGTCTCCTGAGCCCCTCTTTTCTGCAGGGCCGTATCCCCTGGAGCCACCGTTGCAGAGCCCACATATACTGCCCTCAGTAGAGTTTCTGGCTACCTTTGTGGAAGCTGCAGCACAAACTGTTGCATCTGTTGGCTGCCTCTATTACCTGTGCTCAAACCCACCTATCTATGAAACCCCACGGTTTGATTCTTGCATTACGTTTTCTAGGAAGCTGAGTTGGGAGAGTTCTAAGCAATGCAGAAGTATTTATTTTCACCATTATGCACTGCTTGCACCATATATTTCAAAACATTATAATGAATAGTAATGATAAGGTAATAACCACTCCCCCCAAGCAAATAAACAAATACATCCTTTACATTACAGCAGACCATGTCATATATGAAGAATTCCAGGGCAGATTGTGCCATATATGACGAATTCAATATTCAAGTGTTACTGGTTCTTATGGTTTGCTCTCAGAGCTTAGATGCCAGAACTTCTATGTGATTTTTATATCACACATATGGATTAAAGGCTAGTCCCAAAGGTGTTGCTTTTAGCCTCCCCATCACAAAGAACAGAGTGCAGTACATCTCACCTAGGTATCAAAACCTGTACTAAAGTTACTGAACAGTCCATGATAACCGCAAATGGCAATCCCATAATCGAAATCTTAAGGGATACATTCCACCAAGATCACAAAGCAAAATATTTTCCAGTAAAATTGATGAAACAAGACTATTCTCTGTTCTGAATGTTCCAGGTCATTTGTTTTAATAGAAAAAAATTAAATTCATTTTAAGTAGTCTGTGTTGAAATGTCAGAGTTCCAATCCTATTAGCACACTGTAGAATTCCTCCTCCTTAAAGAGCAAAGGTACTGAACTCTATAAACATTTTATTTTTTCTAAATGGTGCAGCCAATTTCTGCATGGTCTCTTGAGATAAGAGTTTTCATCTTTTTGTAGTCAAGATACTGAACAGTTTGTTAGAAAGTCAGAGTTCATCTTGACTTCATGAAACAGGTTTTCATGTTCACTATGTGTCCTACGCTAAAGTGACATCAGAGTACACAATTTTGTTGTTTTCTGTGTTCTATGCCCACTAGATAATAAACATCCATCTAGATTTACACTCAGGACGTAGATAAAGTTTTTATTAAACTATATTATATAGAATGGGCTTTTCCTCTTCCAAAATGAGAAAATAACAATTTCCAGCAGACACCAGAAGTCTTACTGTCCTTAAGCAAAATGCAGATGACAATAATATTGGTAGCTCTTTCAGGACTGTTTGAGAAGAGAAAGGACACAAGGCCCTCACAGCTTTTCTTCCTGCACCTCATCTTCAACAATTTGGCAAAACTAGTTTAAGGCACAAAGAAAGAAGAAATCCTCTTGCACTTAATGTTCCACATGATACTAGTGCTTTTCTGTTGTTTGCTGAGAAAAGCAATCATACATCCAGAAGGGAGGCTTTTATTGTAAGAGAATTACATTAAAAATAATCAAGGAAATTGGTGGAATCAGATCTTACATTTTTTTAATTTGTAGAAAATAATAATTCTGGCATTGAGGGACTAATTTATCCTATCCATCTTTTGATGAATTACCTTTATTTTCATGACTCTGAACAGTTTGGCTTTGTCAGTTCTCATACAATTACTGGACAGCTGAGACTAGATGCTCAACTATGAGGATTTCTTTTAGGAAAAGAAAGAACTTTTTTTCTTAAGAGGAGATATGTTTTTAGTAATATATTGAATAGTTAGGTGCAGTAAGTACACTACAAAGAAATCTTAATGTTTCCCTGAAAATGATGAAAAGCTTAATAACTCAATTTTTGTTATTTATTCAGTCATACAGAAGTCAGTACCCATTAAACTTTATTTCCTGTAACAAAGATGCTTTCTGGGTAATATGCATAGTCTTGATTAAAAGCTGTCCTAGCTAAATTGTGTCTCAACATATTGCTGTTCATCAGTATAATCTGAAACTGGCAGATTCCTGAACTAAAACAATTTTTGAAAACACTAAAATAAATTTTGCTATCAAATTGTACATACAGACCAAAGGGGAAAAAAAAAAAAAAGTACAAGAAAGAAGGATAGTAAGTTGCAGCACCATGTTACTATATACTGGGAAGAACAATTTTTTCTACCTGGAAAATAATTTTCCTGAGCATTTAGACTTAGGGGTTTATGATAGCAAACAATGTTATTTTTTAGCTAAATGAGATCTAAAAATGAATATTGTCCAGTGTGCAATGGCAGGCATTTTCCTTTTGATTGCCTTCACAAAGCTATGTAACAAAAAGCCTATTATGTCTAATTAGGTGCTGAGATCTGTACAGTTTCAATTACTTATACTTGGAGATTGGAATGGGATTTTTGAATTGCTTTTCTGTGATGTTACAAAATAATGGAACATTGCCTATCATATTTCTAACTCTGCCTTTCCTTATCTGCATGATAGACCTGTTTTCACACAGTGGAATTTTAGTGTCAGTTTTTATAAAATTACAGAAAATATAGTTTCATACTGATACTTTTGGATATGAAATGGCAAAAAAAATGGTGTTAGCTTTACTGTAGTCTCTGCATTTTGATATTTGTAGAGACACAGAATTTTAACTGGGAAGGATAAACTTTTATCCAACAACTAATTTTTTAAATAGCAAAATTACCTTTTAAGAAGAGGGCAGACATATGCTGTATTATGACAATGAAGGTGAGGAGACAAATAAATCAGTGACTTGTTATCCAAGTATTAAACTTGCTTAAGTAATACCCAGACTTTACTCCACCACTTTAAGCTCTGCATTTATTTAGTTTCCAGGTAGATGTAAATTTCTAACAATCTCCTTTCTCATCCACATCCACAGAACCATACTTAGACAATCCTGTATTAATTGTAACTAACATTGCTGCTTTTCCTTACTCTGTTCTTGCCCTCTTTAAGTCTTACACCACTTTTCTTCCATACTACTGGTGTCAACATAAAGAAAAGTAATGAGAGTAAAGTCCAATTTTTTTAAAAATTATGCATCAATTAGTTAAACCTGGTGTTTAATTTTCACAACTATAATCTTAACTGGGTGTGAAATACAAGAAGCGTTCTTTGGATGCTGCATATAGGATCACCACAGGCCAAGCTGGGAATTTAGTATGTGATAAACTGGAGAATTAGACCTGAACTACCTTCCTTAGTGAATATTCAGTGAAACATTGTTAAAAATACCTCTTCGTATGTTTATTCACAGGCAGGTATCAAGGCTGATTAAAAGAATTATAAAAATACCCCTGCCCTCCTGGGCCAGAAGATATTACACTGACATGTTAATGTAATGCAAATTTATAAAAGTAAAGATCTGCCTGCCGCCTCTTTATTTACATTCAGTTTTGTAGATGAGACACCCAATTCTCAACTCTGCCACACTATTATCCTGAGAACATGACTCAGAAATTATTGTAAGTGTTGCCATTATGATTTGTAGCTCTTCAGTGAATTGGGTCATGATCTACTACTTACTAAGAGTGTAAAGTACAATGACAAGGTACTTAATAATCCAGAAAGAAATATCCGTGTAATGCTCCCCATGATTAGGAGAAAAATCCAAAGCAAAAATCTAATATACATGCAAATCAGTATTGCAGAGAAAACACTTTAAAAGGCTCAGGTCTTCTGTCAACAAACAGTGAAAGCTAGAATGACATATTTCTCCTGAGATTTCAACATTAAAAAATAACAATAATTTAACTACATAGAAGTACCTGGTACTAGTCAATATTGCATAAAAGAAAGATTCTCAAGCTAATTTCTAAACAGCTGCTTCTGAAAGAGTAAACAATACAGCTATGTCAGAGCATTGCTGCGCTCTGGTAAGCTAGTCTGTTGAAGAACTGTTCCACTTTACCTAATGCTTTGGTGGTTATAGGTTTGGGGTTTTTTTGTTTGGGTGGGGTTTTGGTTTGTTGTTTTTTTTTTTTCTGCGCACAGAAATCACCACATAGAGAGGGGGAACTCACTTCTTCAGCATAGCACTGCCTTGTGAGATGCTGATATACCCAGAAAGATTTACTATTGCAGAAAAGCAAGATATTTCCAACAAGATCTTGACTTAAAGAATGTTTTTGGGACATGAGACTTTCTCCTTGAGCTGTTTTGTTTCCCATTCCAGTCATGCTGTTAAATTAATGGTAGTGAATAATCTTTTGTAAAAGAATGTAAGTGAAGAAGGGACAGATTAAAGGTGGAAACTGCTTCTTGCTTTGTTACACAAATAACAAAGCAGTGGACATTCTTTTTTGTACTCGGGAAGCACATATACGACATACAAATGCGTTCTTCATCACCGAAAGTATTGTTATGACTGCCAATATGTCAAGGTCCGAAAGAATCTCTGATTTCCTGCATGAGCAGAATATACTGCAGATTTGACCTGTATAGAGTGCATCAAACTCACAGCTCTGTTGATTTAAGCTTGATTTGAGCAGACATCATGGTCACTTGCTCAGAGTATCTAAATATCCAACAATTAAGCTGCATACATCTGGAAATATGGAATGTCATTGCCCAGTGCAGTAGCATTTGGTTGGTATTATACAAGTGTGGTAGCATGAAGGGCTGTATTATTTTCAGTTGTCAGTATGCTCTAACAAACTAGTATCTGGAAGAGTTTCCTTTATCCAGTGTTCTAGCTTTTGGCACTGCAGCAAACATTCTGCAAAAAATATGATTATATCTTCCAATAATTCTTTTCTTTAGAAGTAGTTGGTATGCTTAGAGCACTTTTCGAAAATTAGTTAATCATGAATAATTAGTTTTATCATACCAATAGTGTATAAGCTACTATAAGATCAGTCTGTTGGTTTCAATGCTATTTCCATTCTCCTCATGCCTTTCATCTCCAGCCTCCTGTGCAAAAGGACATTGCAGGTTCGTATCTGCCCTGATGTCCAAAATGGAATCTCAGATTCTCACGCATCTGTCTACTCACCCCTGGAATTTTTTCTCTCCACATAGTGGTTTCTTTTACATACACACAACACAACATACATAAAATTTGGAGTTATTTTGCTGTAAAACTTTAAACAAACAACCAACCCCCAAACAAACCACAAAACTAACCCCTACTTGTTTTTGTCTCTGAATGGAAGATGTGAATTTGCCATTTTTGCCCCCCTCTGTAGCCCAGTAGTAGTGGTACACAAAAAGAAGATGCTATCCTGCAAGCTAGTGGAGAAAGAAAAGTTCCCCTTTATTCTTTACATTTTTATAGCTTATTTTACAGTTACCATTGATGTAACTGTTAAGGCTGTATCAAGCTTTTATTTATATTCCCGATTTACTTTAATGGTTTCTACCATGACTTGAATGCTTTTTTTGATAGATTGTAACTGCGTAGACAAACATGGATTTATTGGGGCTTAAGCACTATCTAAAATAACATCACTGCTTAACTGTCACGGCAAATGTTTTTAAAATAGATGAAAATTAAACTCTCACTCACTTGAATATTATCCCTCAATCTAGGCCTAAAGAGTGGTATCATTCATCATTAGATTTTCAGTGTTGAACAAGCAATAATCTATGTTTCATAATGTTTTTTGAAAAAGGCAAAACTCAGACAGCCTGTACACGAACTGGTCTGGCTACATTGCTGTATATCTGATCTACTCTGCTCATGAATCCTCTAGCCTGTGTTTTCCTGGTGAAAGTCTTTAAAAAAATGTGTTAGTAACACCCATTCTTTAAAGGCTTTGTTGTTTATTTGGCATAAAATGAAGGTGATCACTCTCCATATTCACCTCATAAACTGCATCTTTAATCTGCATAATTTTTATTGTAGTGACCTGTTCATTATAAATTTGTGGTATCAACCTATGTGATAACTTTGGTTTCTCCTTCACTTGTTTCAACATGATCAGGTATTGTTTTGCTATTATGGATCTATCAAGGTCTCTAGTATCTGAAACTTCTGACATTTGCACTGAAGCCATATTTTAAAAACCTCATGAAATTTTAGAAATTTATTGTTTAAAAAATGACTTCTTTATTTCATCAAGTGAAAGTAAAAGAATTAAAAATATTTGCTTCATGAAAATATATTATTTGCAGAACTTGTATTATATAGGATAAATTGACTTTAATAATTGATTTATTTTCTCTTTTTCCCCCCAATTTATTATTTTATGAAAGAATAATTCTATCAGGAAGTACTCAACTGATAAGCTGTGCCATTGATGCTACCTATGGTGTTACCTCTAGCTTTAAGATATTACATACTCCATTACTTTGTTAGTTTTATTTAAATAGAAGTTTTCCTACAAATTTACTATATTTTTTGGTTTAGTTTTGTATCTTAAACAGTTTTCCAAGAATATATATATTTTGGCATCTCTCAAATCATACATACACACATGCATAAATACCAAAATACACGACCTTTGGACTTCTTTTTAAAAGTTCTAGTGCAACTCAGTTGTGGAATCTAAATTATCTTTGCTTTACCAGAGTTACAACTGGCTTTTTTATTATTATTTTCCATAGAGAATTCTAGGTTAATTCACTTGTGAAGCGAACAAGTCCAAAATATAATGTACATAGTCTATTGACACTGAAAAATATTTTTATTCATGCTTAATTATAATTTTTCAATTTTTCTTATACTTGGCTAGCATGGAAAACAACATTAAAAATGTTCCTATGCAGGAGACAAGCCAGATTTTTTTTTTTTTTTTAAAGAACACTTCTTTTTTTCATAGACCAACACTGAAGCTTTTATTCTAGTCATATTTGACAGAAAACTATTGTATCTATCTGAAGCTGAATTTTAATATGTTGATATTAAGAAAAATGTTATGCAGAGAGTCCAAATCCTCACTGCAGGACCAATGTAATGACTGAATCTACCAGTGAAGTCTTACTTAAACAGAACTTTGGTCCAGGATTAAAAGCAATGATTTCTCTGTAAGATTTTTGGCTATACACTGTTATGTCCAAATTAACACTTAAGGCTGAATAAAGAGCCACATAAGGCTAGGAATAGGCTGATTCTATATGTTCTTATGTAACTGCAACTGCCAAATTCTACCTTTATTTAGAAAAAACTTCTCAGTCTTGTTTCTTAGAAGTGGATTACTTATTGGAAAGCAACACCTGGTAATTCTTTTGCAAAGTATTTTCTCTTCTATTTTACTTTTCTTACCATTTTGTTTCTTCTACCTAAACAATTGCAACTACATAGGACTATACTGGACTGGCTAAGAATATTCTGTCTCATTTGGCTAAAAAGGAGTTATGAGTGTTTTCTTCTGTGTTTCAAAGAAAAATTAAAACATTCAGTCAAGATTCTGCAACTACACTTGATGCATTTGCTCCGTTCATCCACATTGGTACAGGCAAAAAGCTTTTGTATTATTTCAAAAAAGGTCTTCTATGTAAAGTAAAATTACTAAGAGAAATGAATTATTCAATAAGCATTCAAACCTCCCTATTATCAATTTCAGGAATGTAATGGTTTAAGTATTCAGCTGCATTTGGAATTCAGCTATCAGTTAAACACTTGGACATTGCATACATTATAACTGCTGACAATGCAAGGAAAAGACCCCCAGCTTTTCTACAGGCTCACAGAATTGGATATAAATGAATGCTTCTAATGCAGGTAAACTGGTTTAATTTACTTTATGATGAAGTCGAGGGTAGTTTAGAACTTACAAGCTGAAAAATGCTACCAGTTCTATATTACGGACAAAAACACTGACAGTGCTATGAATCACAATGTACACAGAAAAAAGATGCAATAAGTTTAGACTAACCAGATATGTGTGTGTGTATATATATATATACACACACATATGCACAGGTACATCATGATATATATATGACATATATGGAAATATATACATGTATATACACACATGTATCATGTATGTATATAAATTGCTATGCATATATATGTATTTATGTACCATTATTATTTATGGATCAAAAAGAGGGTAATCATGTCTTTGATTTTGGCCAAAATAAATAGAAAGTCCTATCTTATTTTTGATTTGTTAGCTCAGATTTTACGTATTCCCTTTGTTATGTAACGTACCAGCTTTTTGACTGACACTTCAGTTTCTCCACAATCTTTTCCTCCGTTAACATTTCTCATTACTACTTAACAATTACAGAGCTATCCCTGGTTTTTTCTCAGCTAATCTTTTTTTTCCTTCCCTCTGCCTTGTGTGTTGGATTCTAGAGCAGTAAGCACTGAAGTTGAAAATCAAGCTGGGTCTAAGAAGCAGGGTGGGTCATTCTCATTTAGTGAAATATAGAAATAGACCTTTGTGCAAACGTATAATGCCATTTGATGTTTTTGTTACCAACATCAAAAATATTCAGGGATATTTTATCCTACAACTGCCTAACTTCTGGTATTTTCTTTCCACTTCTGATTCTTGAGCTTAGTCTTTTAGATATTCATTATTGCACATATGAGTTTCACGAGAATCACATTAGAGGCAGGTATTCACTCTGTCTAACTTTAAGCATACCCCTCAGGTCCTTAATAATACTTTTACATTACATATTTAGCTGGTCCAGAATGATGTGTTGAAACCATAACCCATTCTGTAAACTGAGACTCGGAAACTCTTTAGGTCCTCAAGTTGAGGCAAGGGAGATTTAGGTTAGATATTAGGAAAAATTTTTTTACTGAGAGGGTTGTCAAACATTGGAATGGGCTGCCCAGGGAAGTGGTTGAGTCACCATCCTTGGAGATATTAAAAAAGCGAGTGGACGGGGTACTTCAGGACATGGTTTAGTGGGCATTATTGATGGTTGGACTCAGTGATCTTGAAGGTCTTTTCCAACCTAATGATTCTATGATTCGATGACCATTCACTCTGGGTAGAGTGAATTCTATCTACCCTAGGCCTATATGCTATATAAATAAATTTAAGGCTTTCCCATCAGCAATGAATATTTTTATAGCATTTATAGCATTTGCACTCAGAAAATTCCAACTGGCAAAATTCTCTCTTCCAAGAGGAGAGGAGGAAGAATATGTAACCTGCCTGCACTCAAGGCTGCACAGGAGTTTGTTAGGTAATACCATGCCCTGTTATCCTTCTTCCCATGCTGATCATCTTGCAAATGCATGTTTGACTATGGATAGTGAGATCAGTATATTTGCAAAGCCAAAACCCAAAGCTCAACTCTAGGTTTAACAAATGTGTAAATCTAGCTTAAAATAGGAGCTTAGACACTCTTTACATAGCTCATGGAAATGGTAAGACAGTTTGGGACACCTACCTGAAAAGGCTGCCCTTCTCCCTTAATTATACTGGAAGGTTAATTTTCTCACTAAGGCACTTAAATTGTTTACTTTGGAAAGACAAACTGAGTATCAATCTTTTGTTCCATATTGTGGCTTTCTTTTTTAAACCATGGTGCCACTGGATTTGATATCTAAAGTTTAAATTAGTCTATCACTGATTCCCTATTTCCTCTCTCTCCTCCTCCTCTATGTAGCCTATGAAGTCTTTTTGTGAAGCAATTCTGCACCCACTTTCCCCATTCCTGTGCTGAATTTATAATCCACGATCTGTTTTACATTTTTTCCCTATTGGTTCTTTCAGTCTATTTCTGCCCTCCCTATATCGGTTTTGATTTTGTCTTTCTGTTTCTCAGGTTTCACCTTCTGCATATTTCATTTGTGCTTTTCATTGCCTTTCTGGCTTCTTATTACTCTTTCATATTCCCTACTGGTTTATGGCCTACTTGACAGGGATATTAGAATCACTGTTATTTGAAATAATAGTTTTGGATCCCACATTCTACCTTTTCTTTTTTGTACTTTAGCATCACTTATTCCAAAGACTACCACTACCATAGCTTCCACTCATCTTCAATTGACAGTGCTGAAACTGCCTAACATATGACTTCCTACACTATGTACTTTCACTACAAGACCGGTCAGTTTTCATTTTCTCATTTCTACATATATCAACTTCTACACCCATAGTTCTATTGAAGATTATATGAAGGCAGAATAAACTGTATTGCCTGGCTGTGACTTCAGTTACAATAAGGTAGATCTGAATTTTTTTTGCTGATGTCAACAAAAAGACATCAGTCTAAAGGATGGGTGCTTATTTCTGATCTTGTATACAAAATCCATTTCAAGCAGCTCTAGTGTTATCACTACATGGATATAACGTAACATATATTTTAGAAAACAAATGAAAAAAAGATTTCTTACTGCCGATTAATTTCTCATTACAAAGGGCATTTACTAAAATAATAACCTTATGAGATGCCTGGAAAAAAATATTCAAATGAAAAAAGCAATTCAATTCTATTAGCTAAGCTTCTCAGGAATAATACGACTCTTACACAATTCCAAATAAAAAAAAAGAGCACATATCTACTGCTTCCCAAACAACTTCATTTAATCATTTTCATCATCACCAATAAAATCCCAGTTTCTACTTTTCCTGATTTTACATGTTTACAAAAAGCCCAAATTTCTGCAATACAAAAATTAAAAAGTGATTCCACACAAACACAAAACTCCCTCAATTGGTCAAATGCTTTGTGTGTTGCCTTTTTTCTCCTGTAGAAAACATACCAGTTTTTCTCCAGTCATAACCTCAACATTCCTGAACAGCTTTACTTAAACTATAAAGGTATTTTTTAAATCTATTGACCAAAAGCATCTGTAGAATTATCAGTCCAAAATGATACATCTTTTTTGAACTGATCACAAATGGTTTTTGATCATGGCTCCATCTCTTGTCACTGGGAAAAGTTTTTTCTCTACCAAGCATTCCCTAATGTTTTATTAATAATTTCCTGTGTTATAGCTGAAGTTGTTGCATTTTTACCACCCTTGGGAACAGCACTGAAACTAATAACAGATTCTGTAAAATTCTGGAACACTGGTAAAAAAACATTACATGTATTTCTGCAGCATTGTAATTAAATTTAAACTTAGGAAACAATTTTAAATCACAGAGCTATTTAGTGTCATGATGTCATTTGACATAGAATCCCATCACTACTTTTTATTGTACAATATATTTAATAGCAAAAATGCATTATGCCAGCCACTGCACCAATGCATATTATGATACAAGTGTCAAATGGGGGGGGGGGGAAAGGCACCTTCATTTTGTGAGGTATTGACACAGCAGTACATTAAAGGACTTGCTGCTGATTGTAACTCAGGGGAATGGACATGAAAACCTAGCATATCTTTTCCATTTCTGTTTTTCATGACATTGTAATGATTTTATCACAACAAGTGATTTTAGCAGAAGAGATAATGAACAGTGCAGTTTTCTATACCTTATAAAAGTTATATTCTGGTGGGTATGTCGTATAGATTCTAAACTCCTTTATTTAAGCAAGAAAATCTCATCACTATACAGTTAGGAATAAAAAAGGATATTTTTGAAACATCACAAAATTACTTATGTAACTGAATAAATTAGAGCTTTTATTCTACTTTATATGCATGATATACATAATAGAAAGACTACTTTTTTTTTTCAAGGAAACAATACAACTGTCTTTTGCTTAATTTAAAAAATAATTTAAAAACCCCACCAAATGTATATTTCTTTGAGTAGAGAACAGGGATACAATGTGGCTTGATTAATGCTGACAGTGGTATGGATAATACCATTAAAAAGCCAAATGAAAGCAAAAAACAACTTATCTGAAAACAGGCTATGGGAAAATATGCTCTCAGTCATGATAAAACTTGCTACAAATACTTTGTAAAGTACCTCAGTCCATCACTGACAGTGTTTAAAGACTTTATTTCCTATCACACTGGATAAATGAAAACACAAAATGCTGTGATTAAAAAGAAATAATACCTTGATTGTTTGATAAATTAAGATGTCCTTTTTCAAAATCAGTGCATACGAACCTGAATTTTCTCACTAACCTGTGTAAGTTTCAGGGTTTCTTTCCCTGTTCCTCTGCCTTTTATTTGGTTTTTCGTTTTTTTTCCCCCAGTGTTATTTTGGTAAATAATAGAAATGTTCTTTAACGTTTTACATATTCTTAGTGATCTAACAAGAACAATGTAATCAGTTATTGCTACTGTTCAGAGAGCTACGATGGCTTAAAAGTACTGAATTTTCCATTACAAATTACATATCCGAAAAATGTGGTATCTTTTTAAAACATTTTTTTTTCTTACCTAAGCCATGCCTATGTGTTGACATTGGTGGTAACACAGTCCAAGCCTTGGTCTTTGGATTGTAACATTCAACAGTGTTTAATGTCTTTAAACCATCCCGGCCTCCAATGACAAACAGCTTGTCATCGATGACAGCAACACCAAACTGAAGCCTCCTGCCATTCATCACTCCAGCCTGAATCCATATATTTGTTCTGAGATCATACTTTTCAATAGTTGTAGCACCTGATGAGACATAATAATAGGATAATGTATACAAAATGTATACAAAATTGGCATTGGCTGTGGTGTTTGTTTTTTTTTTTTTTCTAGAAGTGTCAAAACTTTAATATTGTTTTCTGATTACTTCCAACAACTTGACAAATATATTTTCTTTCTTTACAGAAAGTAGTTCCTGGTGGGGAGGGGGGTGGGGGAGAGAGAAAGAGATAGAGTGTTTTTTCCCTCCCCAAGGAAAGTGAAAAAAAACCCCTAAATGTTCCCTATAGAATCAAAGTATTGCAAGTCTGGATAACAGTATGCTCTAACTTTATGATCTTTTTTTACAGTTCAGTGGCATAACTAGCTAAGATAACTAATCTTGTTATGCTTAATTCCAATCTTCCATACAGCGTAAAAAAGGCCTGTGAAATTACGTGATATTTTCATCAAAGATTAGAAGTTGTATTTTAATTTGGGTTCATATTTTCTTTCTTATTTTAGGTATTCATGTGTAGGTTTTTTTCAGACACATTTCCACTGGAAGTACAGAATGTTGTACTTATAATCTCAAGCAAAATATTTAAAGAATGTTTCCATATACAGTTAAAACCATTTCCTGCTGAACTTAGTCATTTGAATTACTTTCACAGGTGAACTCAAAAGCTATAAAGAGCATTATGTATAAAATAACTTACCAGTTAATCATGAAAAAGTCATTAAGAAGCCTCTGATGTTAAAAGTAACTTGTATGTAATATACAGAGATACAAAATGAAGAGTTTATTAACAAAAACAGAGGGATAAAGGAAACATATTTAACTTAACTAGATTCCAGAAAGTGAAAGAGTAATGCATTCCATTAAATGTAATATGAGTGTAGGAAAATTTAATTTAAAGCAAAAGCACAAATATTTAAATGAGAGATGAGTTTAAATTAATCCTTAAGAGAGAAACTTGATAATTCATCTGAAATGTAACCAATGTTTTATTTTTACATACACATAACAGTGCTTCATTTCCAAAGTTTAAATATCCCTACAGAAAGAATCAACATAATTATTAGGCTTTACCAACTAACTATTTGGTTTATAATAAAAGATTATAATTCCATGGGAAATAATTCTTTTAGGGTTCATTCATTCTTTGGAACAGAAGAGCAATGAACCAAGTGGAAACAAACATCATGAAAGCAACACTTTTGTTAATTGAACTAAAAAAGATATAATTTAAATTCAATTTGTATCTAAGTGTAGCAGAGCAGCAATAATGTACAATTCATCTGGTTATATTAAATCCCTTGCTAGTTTTATGAAGCCGTAAGATACATGAAGCAATTTTTGCATTCGATTGAGAGAAATACTTATTTATCTTTTTGCCCCTAATTTAAAACTGAGAGCTGTGTAAATGCATTAATCTTTAGGTTCAAAAGAAAAAAAAATACAGATTATTTGATACAGTTGTTTGGTGGTGCTGCAGGGCATATTATAATGATGCATAGTATAAAGTAATGTCATAATGTTTAAAATTTTTTATATGTGAATCTGTTCATGTTAAAAGCTAGAACTGTAGCATATGAGTTCTATAATGCTATGTCAATGGTAAAGAGTACAGTTTAAAGGCTTTGTCATTCTGATTCCAGAAAATCTTACTAACATAACAAACACAGTCTTTGAATTATGCTCAGCTATTTATTTTCTAATATTGGTTAAAACTGAATTTGTCACAATATTTTATTACATTACATATAGAGCATCTAATCCAGCAGTTCCTGGAGTGCCTGAATTCTGTTTATCCAGTAAGGTGCCTTGCTAATCTATACTAATAATACTAATACTAATACAAAGTGGAATACGTATCAGTTCTATAAAATGGTCTTTGGTATCAGGAACATGAATATAATACATTCCAGACTGCTGTGCAGACAAGAACAGAAGACCTCTGAAGTTACTGTAGCCCTTGGATGAAATCAGCTCATGGATGAAGAAGAGATGATAGAATCAACTATAATATTACAGATACCTTGTCAACGGGTAGAAAAGCATACTTTGACTTTTTTTGACCAAATTCTATTTCATGCACCCCTGTCAGTTCTGTTCCCAGCACTGGAATGCCGATAGAGTCTCCATGGATGCTAAGATAGCATGAAGAAGGATGTGGAAGTGACGTCTTTTTAACTGTATTTGATGACACTCTTCCTACAGGAAGAGTTCTAGGCCTAGAATTTCTTATCAGAAATCATTAGTCACTATACGCATTTTTTAGTACATCATCACTGCATTCATGCCAGCTGCATCATTTCATACCAGTCTTGCATTCCCTAGACATTTTTCAAAAATCACTGAGCCAAGTTAAAAATCTAATTCTCTTTAGTGACTCTCAGCATAGACAATCAGCCTGCAACTTGCAAAGTGAGTAAAACTTACCAGAAAACCAATCCACCAGCTGTAGCTGTATACAACGAAGCCTAAACAGGAAATAGCTGTGTAGAAAACACCTACAGTCTCTCCCCTGCTCCCACAGAAAACAGTTGCCCTAGTTCCAGCTGGGATAGAGGTAATTTTCTTTCTAGTATCTGGTATAGTGTAATGTTTTGGGTTCAGTATGAGAAGAATGTTGGTAACACACTGAT
>NW_010972898.1:5396051-5399284 GCF_000737465.1 Haliaeetus leucocephalus
GGAACTAACTGGGCATCAGTCAGCAGGTGGTCAGCATCACTTGTTTTGTATATTCCAATCCTTTTATTATTATTGTCATTTTATTATTGTTATTATAATCATTATTAGTTTCTTCATTTCTGTTCTATTAAAGTGTTCTTATCTCAACCCACAAGTTTTACTTTTTTTTCCCCCATTCTCTCCCCCGTCTCACTGGGTGAGGGGGGAAGTGAGTGAGTGGCTGCGTGGTGCTTAGTTGCTGGCTGGGGTTAAATCACAACAACAGTGAAGCAGCTGTGACCTTTGTTTATAGCCCCAACCACAAAATGAAGTAACATCTCCTATTCTGTTAACACATCAGGCCTGTCACGGAGCAGACTTAGTACACAGCTGGATATGGGCCTGTCTAAACATACAAACAAACAAATATATAAATACATTTTTAAAAATGGTGCCATGTCCTCACCATGAAGACAGTCAAGCAAATTGAACAGTTCATCCATAGACATTGCACAGTCTTCATCCTTGAAGGTTTTCAAGACCCGAATGGATATGGTCTGATCTCATAGCTGACCCTGCTTTGAGAAGGAAGTTGAACTAGAGACCTCCTGCGGTCCCTTCCAACCTGAATTATCCTGTGACTCTGTGATTGCATGATCTGGGATGGAGACTGTGGCCATCAGTTTCTTTTCCTAGGCACAATTAACTTTTAGTAAGAGAAAACCTCATATATGACACAGTTTTATTTAAGATTATGAAATTAAATACTGTGTGAATAAAGCACCTTTGCAGTCCTCTTAATTTTCCACTATGTCATACATTTCTTTGAATTTCTTGTTATTTATTATTTATATAAACAACTATCTGTCAAAAATAGACATAGTCATGAACTAAACCCATAACAATTCCTTGCCAACTTTCACTCCCAGGAGAACTACATGAAGTCCTCTGTTTAACTTGAAGAGAGGAACATTTACCCCACACATCAGACATTAGTACCATTTTGAATGTGCTTTCTCAAATTTAATAGGTAATAAGAACACAAACAAAATAGTTTTAACAAGCATTAAGCCATTCTTAATTCAAGTAATGGGATTATGTTTGGTTTAACAACACAGATCATTGTTTCTGATTAGGTACTTCTCATGGGGAAAAAAATTGATTAAAGAAAAAAACTTGTCTTGCACTAGTGTTGTTCTGTAATAAACTGTTTTGATTACAATGGCTCTGCAGAAGTAATATTTAAATTGGAAAAAAATTTCAACAAGAAGGTGGTGGAACCACTGAAAGTTATTATCAACAGAGATTTTAGGATATCTTTAATTGGAGATTATTGAGAACAAACATATTTCATTCATACTGAACATAATCCTATAACATAGGGTATCTGTATACATGAAATTAGATTTCTCTTACAGCTTTACAGCCTGTGATTCCTTAAATGTACCCTAGATGGAGGCAATGAGAATTATACTAAGGTTGTTTGCATTTTAAGCCTACTTCTTTTTATGTTTAGACTGTTATTCATTCACATACAAACAAAGAAGTACTGGGGCATCTTAGGTTAAGAAAGGGAACAACCTTCTACCTTTTCTAGGAAGAAAACTGGGTGACTATTTCTGATAAATAGATTCTTTCCTTTAGTTCAACTGATTTGTTCTTGAAAGTAAAAGGATTTTCTGCACCTAGGAGCAGAGAAGAGGCAAAATCTCGATTAAGTACAACGGGATTTTACTAGACAGATCAGTTTAGCTACTTGTGTGTCAGGTCCTCTAGATATATAAAATCAATAACATATTGGAATAATGATTTTTCAGCCATCATATACTTTATGATTTGCATATACTTCAGAAATAAAGTATTATTACATTGCCAAATGTTGACATCACAAAAATGCTAAGAACTAATTTACTTGCTCTGAAAAACAATAAAAGCAGAAGCTCTGAAGTATCCTGAGGTGCATCAAGCATCGTATAACCAGCCGGTCAAAAGAGGTGATTATCCTGCTGTATTCAGCATTGGTATGGCTTCACCTTGAGTACCATGTGCAGTTTGGGGCCCCACAATTTAAGAAGGATGTAAAGGTCCTTGAATGCATCAAGAGGAGGGCAACAAAGCTGGTGAAAGGGCTGGAAGGCATGTCCTACGAGGACCAGCTAAGGACTTTGGGCTTGTCTAGTTTGGAGAAAAGGAGGCTGAGGGGTGACCTCATTGCTCTCTACAGCTTCCTGAGGAGGGGAAGGGGAGAGGGAGGTGCTGAGCTCTTCTGCCTGGTACCCAGTGACAGGACATGTGGGAACAATTCAAAGCTGCACTAGGGGAGGTTTAGACTGGACATCAGGAAGCATTTCTTTACCGAGAGGGTGGTCAAACACTGGAACAGGCTTCCTAGAGAGGTGGTCGATGCCCCAAGCCTGTCAGTGTTTAAGAGGCATTTGGACAATGCCCTTAATAACTTGCTTTAACTTGGTCAGCCCTGAAGTGGTCAGGCATTTGGACTAGATGATTGTGTAGGTCCCTTCCAACTTTCTGTTCTGTTCTGTTCTATTCTAAGACATTACAGCTCTCGTCTGCTATGTAAATGACAATGGGACAGTCAGGACAACAGGCATGATCTGTCTATGAAAATCTTACTTTAAAGAATTTCTGTTAAAGATTGGAGTCTTTATATTAATTTTATTCATATTAAATATTTAAAGATGCTAATACAGAGAAATAAATAATTCACAGCCTCTTTCAAAAAAAACACAGATTGAACACAATGCTTAAATCATCTCTTGTAGCTATAGCTCTTTCTTTGGGTATATTCTCTACTTTATTGTTGATTTCCTGCAACCTATTGATTGTATCATCTTCTGCATCATTGTTGAAGTGCATGCCACTAATTTCATTACCAACAAGGGCATCATTCCTCTTGATGACAAGAGGCTTGAGCTAGTTTTGCTGAACACTCTGGTCACTAAGTGAAGACTGTTTTGAAAATATGTCTGTTTTCCTGGTTTTTAAGCATCTTAATTAATTCAGGTGGGCAGCAACATCATTCTCACTTGCTCTCACATCCTTTTCTGAAGATTGACCTTAAACACTTATGGCAAGGCTACTGGAGCTAAATAATTCATAATCAAGTTTTTTTGTAAATATTTAGCAATTCTGTTTTAACATATATTTAAGCAGCTGATTATTTTTTATGACTTCAGGTGGCAGCTCTGTCATTGCCAGGAGCCTAAGTGGATCATAAAATCATAGAATCATTT
>NW_010972898.1:5399294-5400413 GCF_000737465.1 Haliaeetus leucocephalus
GCCTCCTTTTCTCCAGGCTAAACAATGAGTTCCCTCAGCCGCTCCTCATCAGATTTGTGCTCTAGATCCTTCATCTGCTTCGTGTTCTAGATCCTTCATCAGCTTCGTTGCCCTTCTCTGGACATGCTCCAGCACCTCAGTGTCTTTCCTGTAGGGAGGGGCCCAAAACTGAACACTGTATTCCAGGTGCGGCCTCACCAGTGCCGAGTACGGGGGATGATCATTTCCCTGCTCCTGCTGGCCACACTATTTCTGATACCGGCCAGGGTGCCGCTGGCCTTCTTGGCCACCTGGGCACACTGCTGGCTCATATTCAGCTGGCTGTCGACCAACACCCCCAGGTCCTTTTCTGACGGGCAGCTTTCCAGCCACTCTTCCCCAAGCCTGTAGCATTGCGTGGGGTTGTTGTGACCCATGGGCAGGACCCAGCACTTGGCCTTGTTGAACCTCATACAGTTGGCCTCAGCCCATCGATCCAGCCTGTCCAGGTCCCTCTGTAGAGCCTGCCTACCCTCAAGCAGATCAGCACTCCCACCCAACTTGGTGTTGTCTGCAAATTTCCTGAGGATGCACTTGATCCCCTCATCCAGATCATTGATAAAGATATTAAACAGAACTGGCCCCAGTACTGAGCCCTGGGGAACACCACTTGTGACCAGCTGCCAACTGGATTTAACTCCATTTACCACAACTCGTTGGGCCTGGCCATCCAGACAGTTTTTTATCCAGTGAAGAGTATGGCTCTCCAAGCCATGAGCAGCCAGCTTTTCCAGAAGAATGCTGCGGGAAATGGTGTCAAAGGCTTTACTAGTGTCCAGGTAAACAATATCCACAGCCTTTCCCTAATCCACTAAGTGGGTCATCTTGTCATAGAAGGAGATCAGGTCAGTCAAGCAGGACCTGCCTTTCATAAACCCATGCTGACTGGGCCTCATCACCTGGTTGTCCTGTACATGGCCATGTAATGGCACTCAGGATGTTCTGCGCCATAACATTCCCCAGCACCAAGGTCAGACTGACAGGCCTGTAGTTCCCCAGATCATCCTTCTGGCTGTTCTTGTAGATGGGCATCACATTTACTAACCTCCTGTCAACTGGGACCTCCCCAGTTAGCCAGGA